>NC_045509.1:0-58618 GCF_009650955.1 Corvus moneduloides
GGCCTCAAAGGGCCATAAGATCCAGATATCCAATCCCCGGTTCCCTCAGGATTGGTTCATTAAGCTTTTCAGGGGTAATTTGGCAAACTTCAGGGTTTGGTGATTTCACCATCAAAGCCACATGAAACCTGTGCAAAAGGAACTTAACTAAAGCTGGCTAAAAGTGTGGTCCCTGCTGATGACTCATTAAAACACCCCCTTAAAAAGGAGCCAGGATTGATTCCACACTCACAAACCCCCCCTTGCCACGATCGGCGCTCTCTGCCCGCCAAGGACACGGCACCGGGCAGGGACATTTCTCCCACTCCCCGGCAGAGACCTCCTCCTGCCACATCCAGGGAACCGCAGCCGCTCAGGGAACACCAACTTTGTCCTGGGCTGGGAACAGGACAGGGACAAGGAACGCTTTGAAGTCATTCCCACCTCGGTGCTGTCCAGACCTGGCAGAAAGCGCTTCCCAACACCTCTCTGGAATTCTCTTCCCCGGCCCTTCCAGCTTCGGAAGGCTTCTGGGGGAGCCTCAACTTTTGGTGCAGCTCAGAAGCTGCACGCGCCTAAAGCATCCCCACGGGAACACGAAGCTTCCCTCGGGCATTTCGTTTCTTTATCCCAAATATTCTCCCCACTCAGCCACAATCTAGAAAGAACAAAAGGGAAAAGAAGGAAGACCAATTAATTCTGACATAAGGAGTCTTGACTATCCCGACACACTGCCAGGTGAAAAAACATCCCTGCCCCTCTAACAAATCCCTCTGATACTGGCTCCATTCAGGATCAATTATTTAAACGCTGTATTAAGGAGCGTAAGGACACAACGCTTGGAATTCTCAAAAACGGCTCAGCTCTCGGCTACTCCAAGCACTTTCCCACCCGGGGAGCTGAGCTGTCCCAGATTTAAACGCCACGTTTGATCCAAATCCGACAGAAATCTGATCTTGTTTGGCTACTGAGCTTTCCCAAAAGCTGTGCAGTCAAGCCTGGAAATCCTCACTGAAGCTTTGCCATGTCACATCGGGATTTACCCTTGGGAAAACCCCACTCTGAGCACTTGGGTTTCAAGAGGTTGCACCCGATGTTACAGACGCAGAATTCCTGTGGGGTTTGGCATTTCCTGCACCTCCAAACACGTGAAAAGAATGAAGGCAGAGTCCCCAAGGCTCCATTATTGCCATTCTCCTCACATCCCTCTCCTCAGCTGCACGTGGCTTTGTGCCTCCTCTGAAGGGCTGGAAAGGAATTTGGGAACCCCCCCTCAGCCTCTTCGGTTTTCAGCCTTTTCTCTGAGGCAGCCCAAAAGGCAAACAGGAAAAAAAAACCCCAGAAGTGCACAAAATCCCAGCCCCTCCCAAGATGCAGCTCCTCACACCAAACCTTGGGAGAATCCCTGGTGCTTCCAACACCGCTGCAATCCCACCTGGAGCTGAGCTTACAGGGTGTCTAATCCACATGCAAGCCTGGATAGCCCAAAGCCTGCAAGAAAAGAGGAGGCAAAGTGAAGGGGAGAGGGGGGGAAAATCGGAATTTTGGGGTTTCCCCGTGTTTGCAACAGGATTGAAGGGCAGGATGGAGAGGTTTCATGGAAAAGAAGTACCAAAGGCTGCTTCATTGCCAGCAATTAGCGCTGCTCAGGTTGAATCCAAGAGGACAAATGCACCAGGATCAAACAAGAGCGGCCGACAGGATGGGTTATGACACAGATCTGTGAAGCTGGAGCCTTCTTTCTTCTCCCGGGCTCTCCCAGAAATTCTCCATGGCCGGACGTGCTCCCGCTCTCCCCGCTGGGGAGGATGGACTTGGATAGCCCGGGTGACTGGTGAGCCTAAAACAAGAAAGTGATGCAGTGATCCAAGTGTTTTTTCCTGAGGAAATGACATATTCTCTGGACCTGGGATAACCCATATCCCATGGCCTTCTCAGGAAGGGTCCCAGCTGGATATGGTTCCTCCCAGAAAGGATTCCATAGGGCTCACCTTTTGCCTGGAGCTCGGCTGAAGTCCTCAGCAATGCCAGGGAATGCGGCCATTGGAGGCTTTGGCAGATTTGGCTCATTTGCCTTTTTAGGCTTTGCTTCCTTCTCTCAGCCTTCCCACTGGATTGTGGCCTCCGAGGAATACGTAAAATCCCTTTCCATTCCTATTCTTTCGGACAATTTTTTGTACCGTTCCTGTACAAAACGAGGCCCCCTGTTCGATGCTTTTCCCCACCGTTCCCCGGCAGTTTTATCTGCCACTGCATTCCCTGCGTTGCTTGGGCTCTTCCCAGATCTCTGAGCTCCTTCACAAGGCAGGAGATCGATTTGGCCCAGGAACTAAACCCTCCCGAGGAATTGTCTGATGCCATCTCCGCATTTGACAGCTGATCCTTGTGCTCAAAGGATCCCTCTTTCTTCCCTTCAGCCAATTCCAAGGCTCGCTGCCCCCAGCTGGGATCAGTCCCCAGTCTGATCCCTGCAGTCTTCCCTGCCGGGATCCTGCTCAGGAATCCATGGGCTACAAATGTAAGAATTAATTCTTCCCACCCCTGCCCAGTTCCAAAGGATTTGGTGTCTGCCTTACCCGGCTGGAGCCTGCTTCCAACTCTGTTCTTGCTGCTTCTGCTGCTTTCCATTTCCCAGGAATTCCACCGACGGAGCGACAGCGATTTCCAGCTCCGCCAGGATTCCCTCTGTTGCGTTTGGGTGCTGGAAGGATATCAAAACCAGGGTCTCTGGGGCTTTACTATCAGGAAATTACATCCCTGGATTTGCTCATTTCCAAATATTATCTCTTCCCAACAAAGCACTGGGCATCCAAGGAATACAGAAAGTGATGGGCTGACCACTGCTTACTCCTCTGCAATGTCAGAGCTTGGAAAAAAAGGGCAGTTGAGGCTTCTCCTGGTGCTACCCGTGAGGTGTATTTTACTTAAGAGCCCCTTCCCGTGTCTTTCCCTGTATCCACCAAAAAATCCACCCGTTCATTCCCCAGCTGCTTGCTTCCTCCCTCTTTTCCTGTATCCAACAGAATTTTAACAGGTGAATATTCCCCTCTGCAAGAGCACCTTTCATTCCAAACCTAAGAACAAATGAATCACTTCCCTTTGACCGTCCTCAGTAGGATTACACTGAGAGCAGTGGATGGAAAATGATCCTCTCCTGGTCCCTGCTGGATTCCCGGAGCAGGGATTCTTTCCCTCTTTCCCCCCCACCACGGTGCCCTCCTCCCCCTCCCGCCCCACCCCGCACCCTATTCAGGCTTTGTTCCACAGCTTTTGCCTCCAGACCTCAGATCCTTTCGTTCTCCAGGAGCTCCCAGCAGCTCCACAGCCTTTCCTCTCCCATCCTGATCATTTCTCCAAGAATGGAGCTCCGCATTTCAATTGCCCTCTCTTTTCTCTGACAATTCCCACCAATCCAGACCTAAAACTGACACAAGGAACACTCGGTGCCCACAAATCCAAACCCAGACCCGGCCATCCCTAAACCAGCAACTCCCGGACAATTTGCGTTCATTCCAACCTAACACTGAGGACTCACCCAATCCTTCAAAATTCCCAAGAAATATCCTGTTGCCTTCACAGCTCCCAGGGGATTCTGCTTTGTGCTCACACGGATTTGGGACTTCCCTGAAAAAAACCCGTGCAGGGCACGCTGGAATCCCCGATCCCGTGAATCCGGGGAGCGTTAAAAGCTCGGTCCAGCCTGGGCCCCCAGAAATTTTTGCCAAATATCCCCCAAGTCCTCGGGATAACAGAACTCTCTGGTACTGCATTTTTGGCGTTGGAAAGCCTGGAATTACTCTATTCCTAGTGCTGGGCTCTGCATATGGCCGAGAAAATCCCGGCCTCCACACAGACCCAGATTCCAAACTTTTTGATACATTTCAGCAAACCGAGAAATTCACCTTCCCTGCTTCTTCTTAAGGGCATCCTTCTCTTCCCTTACCCGGCGGGCTCTCTCCCACTGGGGGTGGGTTTTTTCCCTTCCCATGCTAATTAGTCCCTACTTCCAGGAGGTTTAGGCACCTTTCTTCCCTGGGAGGGATTTCTTAACACAGCTACCGAGGCTTTGGGAGTCTTCTTTATCTTCTACTTTCAGGAAAAACACCCTGTGATCCATAAATGCCACAATCCAGATGCCCAACAAGACATCCTTTTTACCTAAAAACACTCACTCTCAACTCTTAGATCTTTTGAAGTTTTACCCCACAAAATTCCCCTATCTTTCCACCACTGAATTCCTCAGTCCTGCTTCCAAGGATTTCTTGAATACCACGGGGCTTTTCTCAACATTTACCCCCACGACCTTCCCTACGTGCCCACTGCTCATCACCTCATTTTTCCCTCAATGTCTTCGTTCTCCACCCCAGAGAGTTTGTCAAGTGTTGCCTCCAAAATGTTCCCCATCTGTCCACTACTGAGTTCCCCATTTTGCCTCCAAAATATTCCTTCTGTCCCCTCCAGATTGCATCCACTTTTACCCCCAACATTTTACTTCCTCTACAATATTGATTAAACCTTTTCCACCCCAAAAATGTGCATTCTCTCCCTTAAACAGCACCTCAGCTTTTCCCTCAAAAATGCCCCAGAGGGAAACTCAGATTCAGCCCCCCAAACTCCCATTTTCCTACACAAACAGTTCTTGTGGCCCCTCTCAATTCCCCCAGGCTTTCAGCTAAAGGAAGAACTGGAAGCCTATTCCCTCATCTCCACCCCTGTTTTGCTTTCCCGGAAAACCTTGCGATCCCACACTTTCTCCAAGAGATCTGCTGGGAGTACTGGAAGGTTTGCTCTCTCAGAGCGCCAGGGGGGTTTACAGCACTTGTTCCTCTGCATCTTTACCCTTTTATCAGGTTTCCCCTGGAACGGTGTTGCGGGAGAAGCTTGGAATTACCAGAAATGGATCAGGTTCACATTTTTGCCCCACCAGTTTTTATCTGGTTTGAAATTCCTGGAATTACCCTCAAATATGCCCTAGAACACTGCTGTGAAAGGATCAATCAGAAGAACAGCCTGAAAGCAGAAAACCACCTCCAGCAGCAGCCAGAATGATCCCATTTCTCTTCTTACCTGGTCCTGCCAGAGCTCCCAACTGCCATTCCCATTGCAAAACAAGAGCTATGGAAGACATTCCTGCTGTCCGTGAGGGTGAGGTGGCAGTTCTGGATGTTCTTTGCTGTGGAATCAGACAACAAACAGAGTGTATTGATCTTGGTGGTCCCTTCCAAGCCAAACCAGCCCTGATTCCATGCGTGGATCAGCACCTGTCCCAACTCCTTTCCAGAAACCCCCTCCCACTAACCCAGAACTTTCCTTTTTCTGCTCAACATCAGGGATTTGCTGCCGAGTGCCCCGGGCAGGGGACGCCTCAGCCTTCCCTGGGACCGCAGCATTCCCTGGGACCGCAGCATTCCCTGCGCTGCCTCAGCACTCCCCCTGCGCTGCTGTTCCACGCCGATCCCGTGGTCCAGCGCCTGTGCGGGCTGCAGTGCCGGGCTCTCCCCACAAGGCGGCAGCACCGGGAGCGAGCAGCCCCGGCCGGTCCCGCTGGCTCGGGGCAGCTGCGCCTTGAACCCGCCCTGAGCCGGCGGGGCCGTGAACACAGCGGGCACAAACCCCACCGGTGCCCTTTATTTCACCCTCAGAGGCACAAGATCGCAGCATTTCCTGGGCTGGAAGGGACCCGCAGGGAGCCTCGAGTCCAAATCCTGGCCCTGCACCCCAAGAATCCCACCCTGTGCCCGAGAGCCTTGTCCAGACCCAAACTCTTCCCCCAAGATCCTGAAAACACAGAGGGGGTGGGAGAAGGATGACCATGGAGGATTTTTTAGATAGATCTCCTCGTACGGTCGTTATATAATATTATTAGATAGTCCAGGAACCCATCCCTGTGCCTGGACACCCATCCCTGGGCCGGGACACCCATCTCTGGGCCGGAATACCGATCCCCCGCGGCCCCCACCGTCCGCTCGGGGCTGTCCCCGTTCCCCACTCACCTCCGAGCCCGGAGCACCCGCGCCGGTGCCTCCGGCCCGGCCGCGCTGCTCGCCGGGCTCCCCGCCATTGCTGCTCCCGGCGAAGAAGGGCGGAAGTCACCGGGACCGCACCAATGTGGCGATTGCGTCAGTGGCTATTCGACCTTCTCAAGATGGCGGCCGGAAGGCCCCCCCTCCGTCTATTCGGCTGCCTGAATGCTCCCGCCTGCCCCAGGCGCCGCTGACCCCACAGTCGGTGTCCGCATAGCGGGAAACGCCTCACAAAATTGCGTGCAAGCGCTGGGCTGGCGTCGGCGTCGGCGTCGCGTTCAGGCAGCCGAATAGACGCAGCTTGGGGGGGGGGGGGGGGGGGCTTCCCTGCCGCCATATTGAGAAGGTCAGATAACAGCTTAAACGACCGCCATCTTTAGTGTGGCTGTGACGTAACTGCTGCCCTTTGTCGCCATCTTGGGTGCTGGCAGAAGCCACTTCCGGTCGAGCCGCCATCTTTAGTGTGGCTGTGACGAAACTTCCTCCTTTCGCCGCCATCTTGGGTGCTGGCAGAAGCCACTTCCGGTCCAGCCGCCATCTTTAGTGTGGTACACTTAAGGGCCCCCCGCCGCTCCTCACAAGGGCGTCTATTCGGCTGCCTGAATCCGGCCCGGACTCCGACGCCGGCCCCGCGCTTTCCGCGCGATTTTCCGCGGTGCTTCCCGGCGCGAGGACACGGCTGGTGGGGTCAACGGCACCGGCGGCGGGCGACTGCTCCGCGACCGGCGGCAGGCATCGGCAGGGGACACCTCTCAAAGGGGCCTAGTGCGTCCGCCATCTTGAGTGTGGCGGAAGTGTAAACCACCCTCTGCAAGGTCACTTAACGCCGTCCCGAGAGCGCCCAACTGCGCCTTCCTTTCCGAGCCGCCCCCTTGAGAGCGGCACGCGGGCGGCTCGATTCCGACCGCGCCCGCCCGGTGCTCCCCGCCCGGGTCGCGCTGCGACCGCGCCTCTGCTGCCCGGCAAAACCGGCCCCGCCGGGCCGCCCCCCGCGCTGTCATTCCTCGCGGTCGCCGCCCCGCACGGCGCCCACTCCTCTTCACCGCTCTGGCCCCGCTCACGCACGGCCGTGTCCCTCGGCGCTCCGAACCGCCCTTCGCCCCTCCCCTCCGCTGACAGACCCAGCCCCGCTCGCTCCCGCTCCTCGCCCTTGCCACGCTCGGCAGCCACCGAGGCCGCCGCCCTCTCGCCTCAGCCGGCACCGGGCGGCAGCAGCGCCGGGGCGCCGTGTCGGGGGCGGCAGTGCCGCGCTCTCGCCACCAGGCGGCAGCAGCGCCGCCCAGCTCAGCCCGGGGGCAGGGACAGAGCAGAGGGAAAAGCCGGCTCTGGGCGCTCTGCAGCTCCTGCAGCCCGAGCGTCTCGGCTCCTGGGGCCAGGCACTTGCTTCTTTCCTTCCTACTGAAAAACGCCGGCTCGTTATTCTCAAAACTTGCTGATCTCTATTCCCAGCTTCTTATATTCCTGTATGCGACAGAGTAGAGAGAGAGGGCTGGCTCATTTCAAAATGAATTTACATCTAAATCAGTAGCATTTGCCTATAGATGTAAAAATGAAGAACTTAACAGGTTTTAGTATTCTGCACACATCCCTCGCTGGGAGGAATGGTAAAAAGTTAAAAACAAATGAAATTTTAAAAGTAGAAAGTTAAAGTTACAACAACAGAAATTTATAAACAAACAAAGAGGTAAAATACAAGAAACTAACAAATTTCTAAAGGTAGAAAGTTAAAAACAAACAAAGTTAGAAACCAAAAAAAAATTAGAAACAAACAAAATTAGAAAGGTAGAAATTTAGAAACAAAGTTACAAAGGCAGCAGGTGTTGAGCCTTTGACAGGGTACCACCCTTCCTTCTCGGACCAGGGTGAAAGAGCAGAGGAGGCTGCTGTTCTGCTGAGTTCTTTATTTCACAGTCTCACAGCTGTCTTGAAGGCAGAGTTTGAATGGGGTTACATGATAAAGCCAAGCAGCAGCAGGCAAAAACAGCTTATTCTATATGCTCCATACACTGTATTTTTTCTTACAGAAATGTGGATTCTATTTGTTAATTGACCAGTAAGATTAACACATGATTCTAGTTTTCTTTTTCTTAACCCATCCTGGTCTAATTCTAACAGTCGTAAGCCTCACACGAGTGTTACATCTGTATTACGCAGATTTGCATATACAGTTTCTATCAGCTCTTACTGTTTATGTGAACACTCCATCTAAAAAATGTGAACAGTCTAATTCTATCTAGATTTTGTCTAAAGTAAATAATTCTGTGAAAAGGTAACACTGCTGCAGCAAGAGCTGTGTTTAAGATCTCTGCTACAGCTTTTTCATGTTTAAGGCACTTAGCATCTATTTCTACTAAAAGTTAAAAATCTGTATTTCTATTTCACTTTGGTGTGGCTTCATGGATGTCAGCTTGTTCAAAGGTTTTAATTCAAACCTAATGCTTTGGCTTCCCTCTGGGCCTGAGGGAACTTCTCTAACAAGAAGGTTAGAAACAAAGTTAGAAAGGTAAAAGTTAGAAAGTAAAAAACAAATTTAGAAAGGCACAAAGTTAGAAACGTAGAGTGTTAGAAACAAACAAAGTTAGAAAGGTAAAAATGGGGAGAAAAACAAAAGTATAAAGTTTCAACGTTACAAACAAAGGTAGAAAGGGACAAATCTAGAAAGTTAGAAACAAACAAAGGTAGAAAGTTAGAAAGGTAGCAACAAAAATGGTAGGAATGTAGAAAGGTAGAAACAAGCAAAAGTAGAGAGTTAGAAATGTAGAAAGTCAGAAAAGTAGAAACAAAGTCAGAGATGTAGAAAGTTAGAAACTACCAAAGGTAAAAATGAACAAAGGTAAGAAGAAACAAAACTTTGAAAGGTGGTACAAAGTCATAAAAGTAGAAACAAAAAAGGTAGAAAGGCAGAAGGTCAGAAGGGTAGAAATGAACAAATGCAGAAAAGTAGAAACACAGAAATGAACAAAGGTAGAAATGTAGAAAGTTAGAAATGAAGAAAGATGGAAAGATAGAAAGTTCAAAGAGTAGAAACAAACAAACATGTCAAGTTAGGAATTTAGAAAGGTAGAAAGCAACAAAGGTAGAAAAATAGAAAGGTAGAGAGTCAGAACCAAACAAAGGTAGAAAGTTAAAAAGGCAGAAATGAACAAAGGGAGGAAGTTGGAGAGGCAGAAAGTGCAGAGGCTGGCAGCAGCCATTCCAGCCTTAACGAGAGCCCTGAGTGGGAGAGCAACTTGTTCCATTGATCTTCACTTTGCTAAGCGCCTTCTGCTCTCTTGGCAAAGATGCAGAGCAGGCAAATGACTACAGGTAGAAGCACCAGGTGTGACTGTTCTTCCTTCACCTCCCAGAAAGCTGGGGGGTTTCATGTTTGAGTCAGTGGCCTAGAAGGGGCAGAAAGTCTGCCCTGACCAGTCTGTGGGCATGGATCTGTTTTGTCTTTCCCTGTGCCCATTCCCAAAACTCTTTTAAAACTTTCCCAAAATAGAAACACAGAAATACTGGGGCTTGTGTAATAAAGAGGGATCCTGCCTGAAGAAACAGTGGTCTCTGTTTTTTTTCCAAGCTGCTACAGAAACAAACAAAGGTAGAAAAGTAAAAATGAACAAAGGAAGGAAGGTGAAAAAGGCAGTTCAAAATCTGTTTATGGCCCCATGAAAAAGAAAGTTGCTTTGAGCTGAAAACCTAAGGAAGCTTTAGGCCCCTCCCTGCAGGCACAAATTCCCTCTCTCTGCTTCTTCTTTTTCTGGGGCTGCATTTCGGAGCAGCCCAAGCTCAGGGATCAATCAGGGAATAAAGAGGATTTTTTCCCTTCACCTCTGCTTCCCCAATCTCCTGTGGCCAGGGACATTTAACAGCCCCCATTTAAAGAGCTCTGACCTGCAGACAGCAGGAAAAAGCTGCTTTTTCCTCTGCTGATCCTCAGATGTGTTTTCAGTCCCTGCTAGGCGGCTCCCTAATTCCAGCCCTGTAACAAAAGGCCCATTTTAAACCCAATATTCCTATTTCAGGCAGAGCTGGGGGGATTTTTGCTGAGTTTGAAGTTCCTGGAAGCCTTTGGCGCTTTCAGTGATCCTGGATCCAGCCCAGCAAGAGCTGCCCCAGATCTGGGGCAAGGTCGAAAGAAGGGAGCAGATTAAGATCCTAATCTTGATTCCATCACAGATTTTTTCATCACCAGTCCTGGTGAATCACTTTCACTTTTATTATTGCTCCTGTCCCATTCTCCATCTGGGAGATAAGATCTTCTTCCCTGGGCTTTTTTTTAAATTTAAGGTAGATTGCACTGACACCTTCTGAGCTGGAAAGTTGAAAAGTTAGAGAGAAAGAGGAAAGTAAAGCTAAAGAGTTAGAGGAAAAGAGAAAAGCAAAGCTAAAGAGAGAGAAAGAGAAAAGTAGAGTTAGAGAGAAGAGGAAAGAGAAAAGTAGAGTTGGAGAGAAGAGGAAAGAGAAAAGTAGAAAAGCACAGGAATAAAGACAAACAGAGGAACAAAGAAACAGTTAAAGAGAAAAATAGAGAAGGACAGAAACAGAGTTAAAGAGAAAAAGAGAGAGACGAAGCAATAAGGAGAAAGAGAAAAGCAAAGAAACAGAGTTCTAGAGAAGCAAAGAAATGGAGTCAAAGACAAACAAGGAAATAGTTAAAGAGAAATAGGAAAATAAACCTGGAGAGAAATATAATTGGAGAGAGTGAGAAGAAGAGAAACAGAGACAGAGGTAGAAACTGAGAAAAAGAAAGACACAGAAATAACGATAGACATGGAAAAGTGAAGTGAAGAATAGACTAGAAAGTAAAGCAAAGCAAGAAATACAGTGAAAAAATGACTAAACCACACCAAAGAAAAACAGGAGCTGGGGGGAGGGGGGGGGCTGGGTATCTTTATTAGGGTTTTAGGGTTTATTCAACTTGATTGAATGGATTTTTGTATTTACACTCTAGCACAATATACAGAAACAACAATGTATACAAATACAATCCATATACACACTGGTAAAAGTCCAATTTGCATACAGAGCAATACATGGAAATGCAGCAGCAAACACAAATACAGACCAATACAGAGCAACACAAGCCAAATACATATCAATACAATAGAACAATTTTTCTATTTCTGGAAAACTTGCTACATTTTGTTTCATTGTTAGCGGAAACCCAAAACAACAGCACCACAGGGAGAACATAACAGTCATCCACCACACACACCTCTTTGAGCTTCCACACAACCCCACCCTTGCTCTCATCTCGACCACTCTCCTCATCCTGGCCCCTCGGGAACAGGGTTCCTGGGAGCCTCCAAATTGTCCTGCCTGACAAAACCCCGGCCCCGGCACGGTCTGCACCCAAACCTTGGTGATGAACATCACCTCGCAGACTGGTCGGGACTGAGGAAAAAAAAACCGAGTCGGGGGGGGGGGAAAAAAAAACACCCAGCTGGGGTTTTTTTATTCTAAATTTAAAAATGTGTTGAAAAACCTGAAAGGCAAAAACCAAACACACAAGGTTAGAACCATTCCACACACACACTCTCACAGGCAGACATAACCACATAGGCAGACACAACCTCTCACACACAGCTACAGACAGTCACACGCTCTTCAGCTTACATGCTGACTGCAGCCATTCATCAAAACACTCCACTGATGGAGATACTTTGGTACATCTCCCCCGGCTGCCGTTCCTCGACGTCGAGCCGTAGATTCTGGGAAAATCGGTAGCATCGGTGACCGTGGAGATCCAAAGCTGCCTCGGGACCTGCAGGAAAATGTGAAGCGGTCAGAGAGTGGCCCGTGGCTAGGAGTTATCCCCACACCAGGCCCATAAATTTTCTGCCCAAAACCCCACAGAAAATAGATGAACCCTTAAGTTTTATGACTGTTCTACCTAACTGTGACTCTACGTGCCAGGGCAGGGCGGCTCCGACCCTAAGTGGCACACGGACAGGCAGCGCCCCAAATTAAGGAAAGATGACACGAGGGCTCGAGATGAGTCTCCGGAAGATGAATTCTCAAGAGCGATACACTTAGAGGTGATGGAACTTACTGAAATACTGCAGTCACAGAGGGAGGGTCCAATACCCTCCCTAGAGAAGTCCAAGGGAATGGCATGTGAAAAGAAGCTGGTACCAAAACTGAGAAGGAAGATGGATGAGAACATCTTGTGTACTTCCTCCAGTCTCAAGAAGTAAAGAGGTAAAGATGCCAGAATAAGCCCCATCCGGGAAAGTAGGCGAGTACAGCCAATAGGGCCCAGAACAATGCAAAAAAATCCCTGACATGCAACAAAGCCCTGTGACACAGAGGAAAATGGACACTACATAACAGACACAACCTACAGAACATAGACACAAGTTGAAACTGCCCAGCAGTTTCACCTGATGGACTCAAGATTGCTACTGCAAGATGAGCCAGAGGCCGATGATGCCAAAGGAAAGAAAGCTCTATGGCAATAGCACATGATGGTGAAACGTAAGTCCTTACAAGAAGTTAGTACCAGAGCTGTTAAGAGGATGCTCAAGAAGCTCAGTAGGCCTAGAGAAGAAGGCAACAACTGCTAGGGGACCGGGGCGATCGCTCCGGACCCAAAGGCGAGCTCCTCAGGCAAAAAGATCCGCGATGACATCGAGACTCAGAGAAGGCCGATGACACGAAGCTCGTGAGAACACAGAGACGGGTCGGAACCATCCTGCCCGGCAAAGGGTCGGGCGATGTTGAGGAGAAACCCTCTCCCTTTACTTCCAAGGGGCCTATCCCGCTACGGCCCTCTCCTCCAAGCTAACTTCAAATTGCCTCCTGCAATTCCAAAGGGTTTTCTCTTGTCCCCACCACCAGTGCCACCACTTAGCTTTTGGAAGACGAGCTGACAAAATCCATCCTTGATGGAAATGAACACACGGGCGCCATGGATGTTGATACAGTCCCCAGGGTCTGTTTCGGTGGCTGCAAAAATTCAGAAAAAAATTCAGACTGTGATGAGACGTCCCAAAAGCGACCCCTTCCACAAGGCCTCCCTCCCTCCTAAGAGCCGAGGCTCATCGCTTACTGTCCGCTTCCAAACTTTGGCTCCGCACCTGCTCACAGTACCTAAGACAACAAAACAGAAAACGTCACTGTGGCCCTCAGGAATATTAACCCCCAGGGGTCCTCTGCACTGGTACCCCAGCTCACCTCAAATCTTCATCCGATTCCAGAGGCGGCCCAGAAAATACCTGCAAAGCAAAAAGGTACATGCTCAGCACACCGCCACATACCGCTCACCTATTACTTGCCCCGCTTAAAGGCCAACTCACCTGACTGTCTCTATTTCTTGGCATGTCCAAGGCAGCAGCAGCACCTGCAAAGAAACAAAGCAAAAAAACATCCTGAAAGACTCTGAAATCCCAACCTCCCCCCTCCAATTAAAGTACACTGCACCTATACCTTAAGCTTGCACCCACCTGGCTGCCAGCATCCCAGACCAGGACATCTTGCCAGTGGACCACCTAAAATGCACAAAAAACAACAGATGCTTAGAGCTGCACCAGAAATTGATAACTGAGCAAGAAAAACTAGTTCAGTCCACCAGTCACTGCCTACCTCACTCACTTGACCTTGATGGCTGAGATCCGGCTTGACCTCCTAAAAATAAAGACAAAGAATAATGCTGTAACACAGCCACCATTTACACTTGCCCCACAAACACAAATGGTGACTGACCTTCCTGTGGGAACCCCCTCACCTGGTCCAGGGCACTCTGCCACGGATTTAATCCCTCCGCATCTGAAAGAAAGCGATGACAAAACTCAAAGGGCTGCATGAGAACTTAACAGCTCCAGCCATCTTGCGTCAATCTAGGAATACCATCTAGAGGCCAAACTACAGCCTACATCACAAATTACAAGTCCCCAGGCCTTGTCCTATTACACCCATGTGCCAGACCATGCAGCAGGGCAGAGCAGCTCCGGGCCAAATTCGTGCAGACACCTGTGACACAGGAAAGGACAAAGGAGGGGATGGGATGAAGAGAGAAAACCCTCGGCGAGAAGAACGATCGCAAGGGCCGAGAGAACGAGGAACGAGATGACCTAGGCGAGACCGACGGCGAGCCGACGAGGCTCAAAGAGCCCTGGCAGAAGAGGGACTTATTCTGAGAACCACAAAGACGGATGCCTGAGAATCGTACATTCAGAATCCTCTACTGCTCTTCACATTCTGACAAGTCCTAATCCGCTCTAATGGATCATTGCAGCATACAGCTGTGAATACAGCTCAGAACAAGACCATAAAAGACATCCGACTCAACGCTTCTAAAGAGAGATGCAATTCTGATGCACCTCTGAGCTCTCAAGTCAAAGGATCGATGGTATCGGCACTGGGCCAAGGAGCACCAAGAGCAGAGATGCTAAGAATAACACCCAGCGTTTTCCAGTAAGATTCTCAAAGGGCTAAGGCAAAGGACCTGCAACACAAGATGCCCAAAAGACGCAGAACGTACAATAGACAAGTGATATGCATCAGGACTGCTCTGCCCTGCGCACCCCGGCCTTGTGATCAAAAGTGAGACTTTCCCTTTATGGGGCCTAAGGGGCCCCTTCTTGGGTATCCCCACCTCCAAATCTGACTCAAAAATCCCAACTTGACGCCCCACTTTCACCCCCTCTGTGGGTTGCAGGCCTCGACTTATCTCTTGGATATCTGGGGATGTGAATCCTCCTCGGGTGCAAAAGAAGGCCGCTTCGCTGAGCGGGAAGCTCCTGCCATCGCCGGGCTGTTCTCTCTTAGTCGGCTACAATAAAGAAAACCAAACAAACATCAGTACACGAACTTAGTGGCACTTCAACCAAAACCCAACAATTCCGCTACTCACTATCTCCTAAGAAGGCCGGGGTCCTCGGGCCGCACGTTTCGGCCGCACTCTGAGGCTGATGCTGTCATCGCAGGCTATACCTGGGTTAAGAGGAGACAAGGTGATGTGGCATTGCTGAAACTTGAACGGACCCTCGCTCCTCCTCCCTGCCTGACTCACCACAACTACCTGGCCATTGCCAAAGGCTGCCCGGACAGCACATTTGAATGGAAAAGTTAAAGGCTTCATCGCAGAGTCCCGTAACACATCTGGAGGTCTCACAAGGGTGGCCAGCTGGGTGCATCAGCTCGACAGCGAGGGGGTTCGGCGTAATACAAGGGGACCACCTAAAACACACAAATGACAATGGATGCTTAGAGCTGTACCAGAACTTGACACCCAAGGAATAACAACTTTTTCTTTCCACCGGTTACCGCTTACCTTGCTCACTTCACTTTAACTGCTGCTATCCGGCTTTACCTCCTAAAAACAAAGACAAAGAACAATGCTGTAACACAGCCTCCATTTACACTTGTCCTGCAAACACAAACGGTGACTGACCTTCCTGCGGGAACCCCCTCACCCGGTATGGGGTGCTCTGCCACAGATTTCATCTGTCTGCATCTGAAAGAAAGTGATTACAAAAGTCAAAGGGCTGCATGAGAACTTAACAGCTCCAGCCATCCTGTGTCAATCTAGGAATATCATCTTGAGGTCAAACTACACCTGACAATACAAGTCTCAAGTCCCGTGGCCCTGTCCTATTACACCTATAGACCAGGCTCTGCAGCAGGGCAGAGCAGCTCCGGACCAAACCCATGCAGGCACCCGTGACACAGCAGATGACAAACAAGGGGATGTGACAAGGAGGGAAAACTCTCGGCGAGAAGAACGACCGCAAGCACATCGAAGGGCTAAGACTAAAGACATAGGACATGAGATGCCCAATAGAGACAGAACGCACGATAGACAAGTGACACGACATGCACCGGGACTGCTCTGCTCACATTAGCATTGTGATCAAAAGTGAAACTTTCCCTTTATGGGGCCTAAGGGGCCCCTTCCTGGGTATCCCCATCTCCGAAGCTCACTCAAAAAATCTCTCCCGGTGAGTCCTGATCCAGCACCCCGCTTTCACCCCCTTTCTGGGTCGTAGCCCACAACTTATCTCTCGGACATCGGGGGATGCAAATCTGCCTCGGGTACGAAAGAAGACAGCCTCGCCGTCCAGGAAGCTCCTGCGGTCGCCGGGGCTGTTCTCTCTTAGTCGGCTACAGTAAAGAAAACCAAACCACACATCGGTGCGCAAACTTAGTGGCACCTTGTCACGATCCGCTAATGCAAGCGGGGGTCGTGATGGTTCGTTTATCGATCTCAGAGTGTAAAAGGACACAAGAGATTTCAGTTTTAATCAAAACAGTGCACCTTTATTAAGTGCCCACAACACAGTAATGCAATAGAAGAGAGTAAGAGAGAGAGAGAGAGAGAGAGAAACAAAGTAGAGAGGGGGAAAAAGAGGGGGCAATAGCTACCAACGGATGAGACGAAGTCCTCGTGGTCTTCTGCCAATAGATTCGTCTTCTTTCCATGGGGAGATCTCCTACTTGGTTATTTTAGAAGGTCCCTTTATAGTCCTTTTCAGAAGCGAGGGGCAACTGGCCAAGAGGTTGGGAAATCTACAGCCATTGTTGTGGGGTCCGTTGCTTTGGGAAGCAGGTGCAGGACAGACGTACAAGACAGGTGTACCGGAGAAGTGTACAGGACAGGTCATTCAGCGCAGTCCTTCCCGCCTGGGCAGCAAGAACCCTTAAAAAGGAGGGAGAACTGGGCTTCGTGCTCAATTTAAACATTAGGATGATGAAAATGCGGGCGTTACCCTTAACTGAAACCCATAAAATAGCACGCTTGAGGTTTTCCTCTTCCGTTTAAACCAGAAAATAATGGAAGATGGGGATTCCCTGTCAATCGATACCCCTAACAGCACAGAGAAGGCAGGGTTTCCTTCAAATGGTTTTTGCGCTCGGGAGTTGGACCCGGAGCTTGCTCCCTCCGCTCCGCGCATCGTCCCGGTATTGCAGTGCCTCCGGGAACGGTGCACCCCAACCGGGGACCTTCCACTGGTGAAAATCAGAGTAACAAAGCAGAAGCGCTGGAGTTAATAATGCCCATGGCGACATCAGACACGGTTCAGGGATTAAAGTGTCGCTGCCGCCCGCGAAGGCGGCGGCGCCGCCGGCTGGGGATCCTGCCCGTCCCTTCTCGTCAGCTCGCGCCCAGAGCATCACCTGCCGTGATCCCCGCCCGTCCCGGGAGGCTTTGCGATAGGGCGCTAATAGCGGGAGCGTTAATTAGCCGGTTACAGGGAAAAGGGACAGCGTGTGTCCGGTTCTGCACCTGGGCGGCGAAAAGAGCCGACTGCTGGTGCCGGAAAGACCCGAATGGTGGACGGAGGAGGGGGTTCGTGAGAGGGGGCGAGGGGCGCGGCGAGCCGAGCGGGGACGGAAATACCCGAGCGGCGGAGATTGGCGGAAAGTGGCTACAGGGCGGGGAAAGCCTAACTGCGCCCCGTGATTGGCCAATGGCCTCTGAGCGGCGGGGCGGGCAGGGCCTCGCGGCAGTGCGGAGTCAGACGCCGAGATGGCGGCGGTGGGGGCGGATTCTCTGTGCGGGCTCTGCAGTGCCGCCGCGTCCCCCTACACGTGCCCGCGGTGCCACCGCCGCCTCTGCTCCCTGCGCTGCTACCGTGCGCACGGCCCCTGCGCCGAGGCCTTTTACCGCGATCAGGTTCTCGAGGCGTTGCGCGCTGAGCGCAGTTGCCCCCCGAGCCCTGCGCTGCCCGGGCTGCGCGAACTACGCGAGCCCGGGGATCCAGCGCGGCCTACGGGCCGCGGGCTGTGGGAACAGCTCAGCGAGGGGGAGCGCGACGGGTTCCGCCGGCTGGTGAGTTCCGGGGAGGCCGCGGCGCTGCTGCTGCGGTGGCGGCCGTGGTGGTGGCGCGGGCGAGGGCGAGTGGAGGAGCTCGGGGACGGCTCGGGGGTCGATGAGGAGGGCGGCGAAGGTCGGCCCGGCCCCGCCCCGCCCGTCCCGACATCGGTGCCCCCACTGAGCGCCCTCCGCGCCGCGCCCCCGTCCCCCTTGGTGCGATTCCAGCTGCCGAACGCGCTGTTCGGTTACGCCTTCGCGCTGAGCCTCCACGGCGGGGACGAGACGCTGCTCCCCGAGCTCCCCGACGCCGCCATCGCCGCCTCGGCCGCGCTCCGCGACCGCCGACCCTTCGCCAGCACAGCCGAGGCGCTTCTGAGCGCCCGGCGCGACGCTCGGGCCGCGGGGCTGCCCCTGAGCCCTCTCGGCGACAGTGGGGCGCTCCTGGCCGTGGCGCAGCTGCTGGAGGGTCGCGATAGTCGCGACCCCGGCGCCGACGTGGCAGCGGCTTTGTGGCACCTGTGGCGGCTGCTGAGGGCAGGGGCGCGGGTGCTGCCGCCCCCCGAGCGGGGCCGCTTTCGAGGGGCCCGCAGGAAGGTCGGGTTCCTGCTGAGCTGGAGCCGGGGGGCCACCGAGGAGCTCGGCCAGCTCGCCCGGGAGGCGCGGGGGGTTCACGCCGAGGTGGCCGCAGAGGAGGTGGCAATGGCCCAAGTCAGGGAGAGGCTGGAGAAAGTTTGGGGGGGCCCCCGACCGCCCCTCGGGAAGGAGCGGGTGGAGGAGGCGCCCTGGATGGTCACAGAGGGGGCCCGGGTGGTCATGGAGGGGGTTTTCGGGGGTCCCCGGCCTGCCCCAGGCGACGGTGCTGACAAGGGGGTGCAGGGTCGGCGGCTGATCGAGGAGCTGGACTGAGATGGGGAGATCCCGAGGAAACACCCCTGGGAGAGAATCCGCTGGCGAAGGGGCAGGACTGATGAACACCCAGAGAACCAGGTCCGGGAAAGCTGCTCATTAAGGGATAGGACTAATGAACATCCAACAAAACAGTGCCAGGAATGACTCTCATTAAACGATGGGATTGAGGAGATCCTGGTGGAAGAGACCCGGCTCGTTAAGGGGTGGGACTAACCAACATCCAACAAACTAGTCTGAGGAATGACGCTCCTTAAGGAACGGCACTCATTAAGGGAGGGGACTAACAAGACGCCGAGGAAGTGGATTCACGAGAGAAGCAGCTCATCAGCCGTCCAGACTAAGGAAGATCGAAGGAACAAGGCCCAGAACTGCTCGTTAAGGGCCGGGACTAAAGAACATGCCAAAAACCAGTTCTGGGGACGATGCTCACCAAGGAGTGGGACTCAGCAAGGACAGGACTTATGAGCAGTGAAACACCATTAGGAGAGATCCTGAATTAATTAAGGGTCTGGGCTAATGAAGGGCTGGTGAAAGCCGCACAATAACCAGATCTCGAGGAAAAGGAATGAGGAGCAAGCCTCCTTGTTAATGACCCGGCTAAAGAACATCCGGGAATAAACCTGGACCCAAACAAGCTCGTTGTGCTAATTAGTGAGTGTGGGCACTGATTGAATGTGGGTGCTGATTAATGAAGGGGGCACAAATTAATAAGAGGGAGTGCCAATGAATGTGGGCATTGATTAATGAAGGGGGCACTGATTAATGAAGGGGAAAACTAGTTTATGAAGGGGGACACTAATTAACACAGTCAGAAAAAAGAGGAAGACCCCAAGACTTTATTACAAGTGATCCACAGTAATGGACCTGTGGAACCTCTGTCACCGGGAGGGATGAGGACCCTGGGGGCCCTTCAGCAGTTGGGGGGATCCCGAGGGGGGTCCCTCAGTTTATATGAGAGGGTCCTGAGGGTCCCCATTCTCAGTAAGTGCGGGTAGTCCCGAGGGGGTCCCAGGGGGTCCCTCAGTTGATTTGAGAGGTGTCCCGAAGGTGCCTCAGTGGATGGGGGGGACCTTGGGGGTTCCACAGTTAATGCGGGGAATCCCAAGTGGGTCCCAGGGGATCCCTCTGTGGATCTCAGGGGTCGCAGGGGGGTCTCAGAGGAAGCCTCAGTAGATGAGGGGCAGCAGCCGGTGGGGGACACGCTGGCACAACCCCCCCCAGGCCCCCCCAAACCGGCGCCGCTGCCGCCGCTCCCCCACGACTGCTCGGAGCTCCCGGAGCGCAGCCCCCACCAGGAGCAGCAGCAGGGGTGGGGACAGGCCTGGGGGGGACAGGGGGAGTCAGGGGGGTCACAGATCTCAGGGGAACAGAGGGGTCATGGGGGACAGGGGTTTCAGGGCCCGATACTGGGGGGTCTCTTGGGTGGGGAGGCAATTGGGAGGGTCTGGGTGTTGGGGAAGGGGGAGGGGGGGATGCCCGGCAAGGTCTGGAGGGGCAGGGACAGGCCCTCCGGGTGTTTGGGAAGGGGGTCAGGGAGAGGGGTTTGAGGGGGTTGGGAGAGGCCCAAATGTCGGGGGGGGCAGGTGTTCTGGGGGGTTCAGGGGACACCCAGGTGGCTGCAGGGATTTTGGGGGGCTCAGGTGTCTGGGAGGACTCGGGGGAGACACAGGGTTTTGGGGGGGCCCCAGCGAAGGAGGAGTGCCCCAAGGGGGTGAGGGGGGGGGGGGTCTCACCGCAGGGCAGGGTCCAGCCCAGCGCCATCAGCAGCTCCCCGAGGTCATCGGGGCGTCGCACCAGCCCCCACCAGCCCCCCACCAGCAGCACCTGTCCCGTGGCCGTGGGGACTGTGGGGAGACCTGGGGGGGGGGAAACAGGAGTTTGTGGGGTCCTAGGGCTTGGGGGTCCCAGGGCTTGGGGCTTCTGGATTTGGGGGTCTCACTGGCCACTCGGGGGTCTTGGGGGTTGCGGCTGAAGAGGC
Source organism: Corvus moneduloides (assembly GCF_009650955.1). NCBI lineage: Eukaryota > Metazoa > Chordata > Aves > Passeriformes > Corvidae > Corvus > Corvus moneduloides. The sequence continues at coordinate 20,633 of NC_045509.1, forward strand.
TCCTCTGGGTGGTGGCACCGTGGAAGATCCACAACCCCAGGGCTGGGAGGGAAGGGGAGGGGATGTCAGCGATCCCCCAAGTGCCCCGAGACCCCCCAGAGCTCCTGATGCCCCCCAAATCCCCCCTGATCCCACCCCACCCCCATTCTGCCCTACTGCCCCCCCATACCCCAATTAACCCCCAAATACTCCCTAGTGCCCCAATTAACCCCCAAATACCCCCTAGTGCCCCCATTAACTCCACGTCCCCCAGATCTCCTCCAGTGCCCCCCATTAATCCCCAAATCCTCCCCAGTGCCCCCATTTGCCCCCCAGTGCCCCCCCCCAATTCCCCTGGTGCTCCCCCGTGCCCACCGTAGAGCCCCCCACAGGCGGCACCCCCGGCTCCCCCCAGCCTGTTTTGGGGTCTCTGCAGGAGCAGCAGCGCTGGGAGGGGACCCCCAAAAGGGCCCCAGGCCAGAGCTCCAAAGACCCCAAGGAACCCCCCAGGGCCAGGGGAGGAATTCCTGCTCAGCTCCTGGGGAAGGTGGCACAGGTGAGACCCCACAGCCCCCCCCGCCCCAACCACACCTCATGCCTCGGGGGGACCCCAGAACCGCCCTGGGGACCCCACAGATACTCCCACTGCTCCCTACACCCTCAGGAGTCCCCCCTGTATCCTCCCACGCATCCGCCCCCCGCCGTACTCCCCCCATGGGGTCCCACTCCCCTGGGGGGGGCCCCCCTTGTCTCCCCCTGTGTCCCCCCGCGAAATTTCCCCCACCACGTCCCCCCCGTGCCCCCTCGTCTCCCCCACGTGTGGTTTCCTCTCACTCACCCCTCCCCCCGTGCCCCCCCCATGTCCCCCAGTGCCCACCCGTGACCGCCCCATTCGTGTGGTCCCCCCCGTGTCCCCAGTGCCCCTCCAGGTGCGAGCCCTCCCGGTGCCCCCCGCGCCCCCCACCCTGAGGCGCCGTAGCACCGGGACCCCCTGAGCGGCCACCAAGAGCGCGAGGGGCAGCGACGGCGACCCCCAGAGCCGCTGCTGCTCCCCCAGAGCCGCCGCCAACACCAGCAACTGGGGGGGGACATTGGGGTCACGGGGAGCGGACATTGGGGGAGGATATGAAGGGAAATGGGGGGAGCAAAGGGGGATGTAAAGGCGGGGTGACATGGGGGGGCCAAGGGGGGGCACAGATGGGGGACAGCGGGGGGAAGAGCCTGTTAACCGCCTGTGCCTGCCCCTGATCCCAGTGCTCCCAGTTATTCCCAGTTTGCCCACAGTAACCCCAGCCGCCCCCCCTTCCTCCTCCACAGATCCTCCAATGCCCCACCACACCCACCCCGTGTCCCCCATTTGTCCTCCCAGTCCCCCCCAGTGCTCCCAGTCCCCTCCCAATGCGTTTCCATTCCCCCCAGTACTCACCCAGTCTTCTCCCAAGCCCCTTCCAATGCTCCCCAGTTCTCCCAGTCCCCCCGCAGCTCCCCCGAGTCCCCGCCAATTCCCCCCAGTCCTCTCCCAGTTGCTCCCAGTGCCCCCGTACCCAGGCGCTGAGCCCGACCCGCTCCCAGTGGAGACTCTCGGGTGGCTCCAGCGGAGACCCCAGTTCCCCCCCCACGAAGAATTCGTACACGGGGTGTCCTGGAGGGGGGAGAGCACGGCCTCAGCACCCCCCGTAACGACCCCACAGCACACCCAGCCCCTCCCTCAGCACCCCCCGAGCCCCCCAAGGCCCCCCCATAGTTCCCCATGACCGCCCCAGCCCCCCTCCCTCCGTGTCCCCCTCCAGCACCCAGAGACCCCCAGCCACCCCGGCCCACTCTGACCCCCCCCAAGTCCTCTCCCCGGCCCCCCCCAAGCCCCCTCAGCCCCCTCCTCACCGTGCCCCAGCCCCCGCAGTCGCCGCCGCACGAGGAGGACGAGCCCGACCCCGAAGGCGATGCTGGACGCGGCCGCCGCCAGCGGGGGGAGGAGGGGGCACAGGGGGGGCAGGGGGACCCCCAGGGCCAGTGCCCCCCCCAGCGCGGCCCCCAGCGCCAGCAGCCCTGAGCCGGCGGCAGTGAGAGCTGCGACCCCCGAAGGGACCCACCCCGGCCCCTCACCCAAACCCCCACAAAAGGACCCCCTGCCCCCCCAATTCAGCACAAATGGACCCTTGACCATCCTCCCGACCCCCACCCAGACTCCCACCGGGACCCCCGACCGCTCCCACTCCCTCCGAAGGGACCCTGAGCTCTGACCCCCCCATCCGACCCCCTCAGGGACCCCCGCCAGCCCCCCCAAAGGGGGCACCCTGAGCCCCTCCTCAAAGGGACCCCCACGCCCCCCGAGAGCCCCCACTCACAGCCGAGGTCCCGGAGAGGTCCAGGGGGTCCTGGGGTGTCATCGGGGGTCTGGGGACAGCGAAGTCACCCTGACCCCCCCTTGACCCCATCTTGACACCCCTGATTCCCCTCGACCCCTTCCCCCAAACCCTTGACCCCCCCTTTCACCCCCCCGACTCCTCCAGGTCCCCACCCCTCTCCCACTATCCCCTTCCCGTGTCCCCACATCCCCCCGAGCCCCTCTCTCTCCCCTCCCCGTACCCCCCACCTCCCATCCCACACCCCCCAAATCCCGCCCCTCCCTCCCCCATCCCCCAGTGCCCCCCCAGTGTCCCCCCCTCACCCTCGGGGGTCTCCAGCAGCTCCCGAGCCCGTGCGCGCCCACCCAGGCGAGGACGAGCGCGAGGGTGCGGGGGGTGGGCAGGGCCAGGGCGGGGGTCCCCCAGCCCTCCCCCTCCCCCACGCTAGCGCTCACGACCCCCACGAGCCCCAGCGGCAGCAGCAGCGTCAGAGCCCCCGCGCCTGGGGGGGCGGGGGGACGGCGTGAGCCCCCATCCCCCAAAAAAGGGACCCAGGGATTCGGGGACCCGTCCCCCACCCGAGAAAAGGGGTCCAGGTGTGTCCCCCTCCCCAAAAAGCGGACACGGGTCACTCTCCACGTCCCCGCAGGGGGTCCGAGTGCCCCTCGACCCCCAAAAGGGGTCCCCGGTGCGACCCCAACCCCTCCGGAAAGGGAACCCAGGCCGCCGGAAACCCCTTCCCCAACCCCCAAAAAGGCATCGGGGACCCCCACCCCAAAAACGGGACCCGGTTGTGCCCCCACCCCCCAAAACCGAACCCTCTGCCCCCGGCCCTCCTCCCCTTACCCCAAGGCCCCCCAAATTCCAGCTCGGGAGGAGGGGGCGCTCGGGGGCGCTCCATGGCTGGGGGGGATCAGGGGGTTCTGGGGGGGTCCTGGGCTCCGCCCCTGAGGGCGTGGCTTGGCCGTGGCACCACGCCCCTCACCCGGGTGACGTCACCACGCTGTACGCTGATTGGCCACGGCACTGTCCCTCCCCGCTCTTAAAGAGACAGACACTCCGGTGCTTCGTGACGCCACGAACAACGTCATCACCCACCGAGAGCACGGCCACAGCAAAAACTCGTTTAATGAGTAACGAATGGGGAGAGGGAGCAGACACAGAGCAGGAGGGGCTCACAGGTCCTGGGGGTCCCTGGCACATTGAGGGGGGTCTCACACATCAGGGGGTCCTGGCACGGGGGGGTGCCTTTCACGGGGGTCCCTCACTCATAGGGCAGGAGGCTGCACGTGGGGGGTCCTTGCACAAGGGGGTCCTGCCCCGGGGGTCCCCAGGGTCCTGTGACGGTCCAGAGTGTCCCACGAGGTTCTCTCTTGCAGGAGAGGCCCACAGGGGTCTCAAGGGTCCCACAAGGGTCCCATGAGGGTTCCACAAACGTCTCAAGGGTCCCACGAGTGTCTCTCTTGCCCGGAGGCGGGGTCCCGGGGGTCTCCTGAGGGTCTCGGGGTCACTCCACAACGAGGTGGAACCTCTCAGCCTCCTCGAACTGGGCGTTCATGGAGGCGGCCCAGGCCTCGAGCTCCGACAGCTGGGGAGGCGACAGGATGAGGGGAATGGGGTCGGGGGGGTGAGGGTCCTGTAGATTCCTGGGGGGATCTGGGGTTTCTGGGGTGGCTACGAGGGCACTGAAGGGGTTACGGAGTCCTGGCAGCGGGGGCATTGTAGGGGTCTGGGCGTGAAATGGGGACACTGAGGGAGGACATTGGGACTCCAGAGGAGTGGAGGGGGTCCTGAGGGGCTGCGGGGTCATTGGAGGGCTCACGGGAAGGTCCTTGGGGGGTTCTGGTGGTGTGGGGGGGTCCCCGGGGGGTGTCACTCACATCAATAGGCGTCACCTTCTTCTTCCTCCTGCGCTCAGGGCCGCCGCCAATGCCGGGGAGGTCGAGGGGGGGGATCTGGGGGGGCTTGGGGGGGGCTGTGGGGGGCAGATTGATGGGAAGGGGGCTCAGCGGGGCCACCCCCAGCCCCCGGGGGGTCCCCCCCGCCTCCAGGCGGCTGTAGGAGCGCCGGACCCGGGGGGCCACGGGAGGGGGGATGGGCGAGGGAGGAGGGGAGGGGGCGACAGAGGGGGAGGGGGGGTGGGGAAGGGAGGGGTCGTTCTCCTTCTGGCTCTGGAGCTGTGGGAGAGGGTTGGGGGTGTCAGTGTGGAGGAGGGGAGGGCAGAGGGGTCCCCAGGTTATCGGGAACCCCCTCTCCCCACAGTGCCACCACCCCCCCCCAATCCCTCCCCCAACTCACCCGAGGGCTCCGTCGGGGTCGGTCAAAGTCCTGTGGGGGAGGGGAGGGGTCTGTGAACCCCAAAACTGGGAACTCCCTCCCAGTGTGCTCGATGCCCCCCCAACCCCGAGATCCCTCAATCCCTGGGGCCCTGGGACTCCCGGAACACCCCCCAGGACCCGCCACAACCCCCCAAGACCTCCTCCCGAACTCCTGGGACCCCTCAAGCCCCTGAGAGCTTCCAACTCCTCTGACCCCCCCCAAAACCCCCTGGAACCCTCCTCAAACCCCTTGGTGCCCCTCCGACTCCCTGAACCGCCCCCAAGTCCCCGGAATCTCTCACAGTGACCCCACTCACGGGGCTGCCCAGGGGGCTGCGGGACAGGGGTGCCCAGGGGGGGCCGCCCCGGGGGGCCGAGACCACCAAGCGCTTGGAGCTGCGTCGCGTCACTGGGGGGGGAAGATGAGGGATGTGGGGGTGCTGACCCCCCAGCTGGCCCCCGGGACTCCTCCCGAGCCCCTCAGTTAACCCAGAAATCCCCCAGGAACATCCCAAAGCCCACAGAGCCTCCCCAGAGCCCCCCCCACCATGTACTGCCCCGGCCCAAAATCCTCCCTGGATCCCTCCAAGACGCCCCCAGCCCCAACACAGCCCCCCCCAAAGCCCCGCCCAGACCCCGCCCCCTCCCATACAGCTTCCCCAAATACCCCCCCCCAGGGACCACCTCACCCCCAAATGTCGCCCGTAGACTGCCCCTAGGGCCTCCCCAGAGCCCGAAGACCCCTAGGACTCCCCGGACACCCCCAGATTCCCCCTCACCCCTCGGGGTCGCCCCCGCCGAGCGCCGCCCGCCGCCTCCCGCCATGGCCATTCGAACAGACGGCAGTGACGTCATCTCCCCGCGCCGCGCGGGAACGCGGTGGGCGGGCTCCAGCCGCCATCTTGGGTGTGGCGGCTTTGTCGGAGACAGGCCACACTTCCGGGAAAATCTGCATGAAGTGACGCAATCAAGGAGCGACGTACCCGGAAGCGCCAGCGGGGCAGCGCGTCGCCATAGGAACGTGTGAGTGGGGGGCGGGGGGAGCTGGGGGGAGAATTTGGGGGAGCCTGGGGGGGCTCCGGGGGCGTCCGGAGGGAGTCCTGGAGGGTCTGGGGGGTCCAGGGGAGTCCTGGGCGGGGTTTTGGGGTGTCCCGTTGGCGTCCGGGCGGTGCTCGGCGGGTTCTGGGCAGTCCCGGGGGCTTCCTGGGGGGTCCTGAGGGGTCTCGGACACCGGGAGCCCTGTGAGGAGGGGGAGGAAGGGAGGTCCTGGGCCTCATCTGGGGCGTCTGAAGGGAAGTCTGGCGGGGGATCGGGGCTCCGGGGGGGCCCAGGGAGTCCCGCTGGGTGTCCAGGGGGGTCCTGGGGAGAGACTGGGGGGTCTCGGACACCGGGAGCTTCTTCTGAGGAGGGCGAGGAGGACCCAGGACCCCTGGGAGCCCCCAGATTCCAGGGGTCCCCCACGGTGGGGGCAGGGGGCTCCCAGAAGTATTTGATGGAGGGGACGGGACGGGAGGATTTTTTGGGTGGGGGGGGCGGGGGTTCCCCCGCCCTCAACGCCCCCCCCCCCCCGCGGTCCCCCAGCCTCGCCATGGGCCTGTGCAAGTGCCCCAAGCGCCGGGTGACCACGCTCTTCTGCTTCGAGCACCGCGTCAACGTCTGCGAGAGCTGCCTGGTCAGCGCCCATCCCAAGGTCCGGCGGCGGGGGGCTCCGGGGTGGGGGGGGCCGGCGGTCCCCAAACCCCCCGGGACCCCCCCTTGACCCCCCAACCCCCCGTGTCCCCCCAGTGCATCGTGAGGTCGTATTTGCAGTGGCTGCAGGACAGCGATTACAGCCCCCAGTGCCCCCTGTGCGAAGCCCCCCTGGGCGAGCGCGAGACTGTGCGGCTCGTCTGCTACGGTGGGGGGGCTCCGGGGGGGCCCTAACGCTGACCCTGACCCTAACCCTAACCCTAACCTGCCTTTGGGAGGGCAGGAATGAACTCGCAGCAGGGCTGGGGGGGCTTGAGAGTGACTTTTAGGGGGCTTTAAGGGAGTTTTAAGAGTTAAGGAGCACTGGGGGTGTTGGGGGTCCTTAAACTGGATTTGGGGGGTGCTGGGGGCGGCTTGAAACTGAGTTCTGGGACCCTAAAACTGATTTTAAGGGGGGGGGGGACCCTGAAACCACCTTTAAGGGGATTGGGGATCTTGAAGTGGATTTTGGGGTGGTGTTGGGGGGTTGGGAGCCTTAAAAGTGAGTTTTGAGGGGATAGGGGGAGTCTAAAGCGGCTTTTGAGGGGTGGGGAGGGGGCTGGTGGTGTTTGGGTCCCCCCCAGGCCCATCCAACCCCCCTAAAACTGCCCCCTGGGCCCCCCAAGGCCACCCTAGAGATTCCCGTGGGACCCCCAAATCTCTCCCAGGTGGGTTTTGGGGTCCCCCTGACCCCCTGTGCCCCACCAGACGTGTTCCACTGGCCGTGCCTGGCAGGCTGGGCACGGGCGCTGCCCCCCCGCACGGCCCCCGCCGGGCACCGCTGTCCCCAGTGCGGGGGGCCGCTGTTCCCCCCCCCGAACCTGGAGGGCCCCGTGGCCGAGGCGCTGCGGGCGCGGCTCCGGACGGCGCCCTGGGCGCGGCCCGGGCTGGGGCTGCCGCTGGTGAGTGCCCCAAACATCCTAAGAATATACTTAAATACCCCAAACCGCCCAGAAATACCCCAAAATACCCCAATCTCCCTACAGATTGAGGACTCCGAGGAGCTGCCGGAGCCTGAGACTGCCCAGGAGCCAGACAGGGGCTGGGATGGTGAGGGGTGACCCCCAAAAATACCCCCCAGGGCCCCCAAAAACATCCCCGGGACTCCCCAGACACCCTTGGGACTGCCCCCCTATTTCTACCCAGGAACGTGAACCTCCCCAGAACTCTCAAAAACCTTCCTGGAACCCCAAAAAACACTCCCAGGATGGCCCAAAACCCACCAGAGACCCTCAAAAATGTTTTCTGGGGACCTCTATTCCCTGCCCCAGGACACCGCAAACCTCCCGGGGCTCCCAAACCCTTCCCAGGACACCCCAAAACCCCCCTGGGACTCCACAACCCACCAGGGACACCCCCCTGGGAACCCTGACCCCTGGGGAGACCCGCAAAACCCTCCTGGGACCCCCAGCCCTTCCCTGAGCCTTCTCTGGGACATCCATATCTCCCTGGGACCCCCCCAAACCCTCTCTATGGGACCCCAAAACCCTCTGGGAGACCCCAAACCGCCCCCCCCAAATTTTTTCTGGCACATCCCAACCCCTTGAGAGCCCCTAAGTTCTGCCGTGGGACACCCCAACCCCCAATTCTGTCCCCGCAGCCCCCATCACCCCTCCGGAGCCTGCCCAGAGCCCCCCCCCACCTCACGCCGTCGTCCACATGGGGGGGGAGACCCCAACCCTGCACCCAGGTGAGTCTGGGGGGGCCGGAGGGGGTTTGGGGTGTCCCCATGGTGCCGGAGAGCCTTGGGGGAGCACCATTAGGTTCCATTAGGTACTGTGGGACTCTGTCGGGCTCCCGAAAATTCTATGGGGGTCCCATTGAGTTCTATGGGGTTCCAGAAGGTTCTGTGAGGTTTTACGGTGGTCTGTGGGGTTCTAGAAGGTTCTATGGGGTGCTGTGGGGTTGTAGAAGGTTCTACGGGGTTCTAGAAGGTTCTGTGGGGTCCCATTGGGTTCTATGGGGCTCCATTGGGTTCTATGGAGCTCTGGAAGATTCTATGGGGCTCTATGGGGCACTGTGGGGCTCCAGAAGGTTCTGTGGGGTTCTATGGAGCTCTGTGGTGTTCTAGAAAGTTCCGTGGGGTCCCATTGGGTTCTGTGGGGTTCCAGAAGGTTCTATGGGGCGCTGTGGGGCTCCAAAAGGTTCTGTGGGGCTCTATGGTGTTCTGTTGGTTCCCATTGGGTTCTATGGGGCTCCAGAAGGTTCTGTGGGGCTCTATAAGATTCTGTGGGGTCCCCACTGTGGGGTTGTGGGGCTTGGGGACCCCATGGGAGGGCAGGGTTTGGGGCCCCCCAGGCCCCGTGGGGAGGTTTTAGGGTCCCTCTGCCCTGCCCCACAGGCTCTGCCCCCCGCAAGCCCCTGGGGGGGCGCGAGTCCCGGAGCCCCCCTGACCGTGACGAGGACAAATACCGGCGCCGGCCCCTGGCATGGGTGCCCCCCAAGTTCAGGTGGGGTTGGGGGCTGGGGGGGCACTGGGGGGACACTTGGGGAGGGGTCCTGGGGGTCACTTTGGGGAAGCCGGGGACACTTTGGGGGAGTCACTAGAGGTCACTTTGAGGGGTCACTTTAAAGGGGCCCTGGGGGGCATTTCGGGGGCTCACTTGGGGTCATATTGAGGGTCGCTCTGGGGGGGTCCCTTTGGGAGTCTCTTGGGGCACCCCGGGGGATACTTTGGGGGGGTCATGGGGGATCACTGGGGGTCCCTTTGGGGGGCCCTGGGGGTCCCTTTGGGGGGCTCTCCGGGGGTCACTGTGGGTCTCTCCGGGGGTCCCCGGTCCCCCTGTCACCCCTCCCCCCGCAGGTGCCGCATGCGTGGGGCCCAACGGCGCCCCCTGCTGGTGCTGTGCCTGGGCGGGGCTGCGGCCTTCGCGCTGCTGCTGCTCCTATTGGCCAGCCTGGGCAGGGGTGGGGCCGACTCCGACCCCGCCCTTGAGCCGCTCAACAACCCCCACGTGCGGGTGGGGCACTGACCACGCCCCCAGGGGCGGGGCCTGGTGTGGAGGGGCGGGGCTCTGGCAGGGTGTGGCCAATAAATGGTGCCCCCTTGTGGAGAGGAAGGCAGAAGTGTCCATGCGATTCTTGGAGAAGCACCAGTTCCTCCCAGTGAGCCCCAGTTCCATCCCAGTGCCCTCCCAGTAACACGCCAGTTCCTCCCAGTGTCCCCAAAAACTTCCCAGACCCTCTCAGTCCCTCCCAGTTCCCACCACTCTGAACTGCTCAGCACTAAGACGCTCATTGTTTGCCCCCACACTGGGGGTCCCGGGGGTTTCTTTGGGGGGTCATGGGGATGGTTTGGGGGATCCTTTGGGGGAAGCTGGGGCTCCCAAGGGAGAAATTTTGGGATCCCAGGTAGGGTGAGGGTTGTCCCAGGGATGGTTTGGGGCAGGCCCGGGGGGGGGGCTTGGGGTCCTTGGAGGGTCCCAGAGGGTTCTTCAGGGGGTCCTGGAAAAGACCTGGGGGAAATCGGAGGTCCCAGGGGGGGTTGGGGAGTCCCAGGTGGGTTTGGAGGCCCCAGGGCACAGTTGGGGCTCCCGGAGGTGTTTTGGGGGTTCCCGGTGGAGTTTTGGGGGTCCTGGGGGGAGTTTGGGAGTTTCACCCCCTAGAATGGGTGGGCCCCTACTGCCAGGTGGAGGCGGAGCAAGGCCAGGCCGCGCCCACGCGGAGGGGGCGGGTCCCAAGCGCTGGTGGGCGTGGTCTCGGCGGGCGGGGGGCGGGGCCCGCGTGGGAGGAGCTCCAGCTCCAGCAGCAGCTGCCGCGGGCCCGCCAGGGGGCGCGTGAGCTCCAGCAGCGAGCTGTGATTGGTCAGCGCCTGCCGGGAGGGCGGGGTCACACGGAGACCCCACCTCCCGGGCCCCCCGAATTCCCACCCCCCCCCCCAAAAATGTCCTAAAGACCCCCGAAAAACACCGAGTGGCACCACAGAGAATCAACCCCCCCCAGATTCCCCCCGGGCCCCCCAAACTCCCATTGAACCCTCCCAAATGCCTTAAAGACCCCCTTCCAAATACCCCAAAGGACACCAAAGAGACCCCAAATCACCCCACAGATCCCCCAACCCCCCACTTAACCCTTCCCCACTGCCCTCTAGACCCTCCCAAAATACCTCAGAACCTCCTCAAAACCACACCAGACACCCTCAAATTTCCCCTTAGCCCCCCCCAAAATGCCTCAGAACTACCCCAGATTCTGTTGAGCCCCACCACAAGCTCTCTCCACCCCCCCCAAACCCTCCCAGCCCCTGGTACCCGCAGGCGAAAGGTGCCAGGGGGGCCTCCCCGCAGCCGCAGCCTTTGGGGGTCCCCCGGGGGGTGCTGGAGCTGGAAAATCCCAGTGGGAACATCAGGAATTTGGGGAATGGCCAGGAAACGATGGAGGAGCCAACGGGGGCGGGGGGCGCAGCCGGGGACACCCTCGGGGCACACGCAGGTCCTGGAGATCCCCAAAAAGGAGCGTCAGGGGGGGCTCCAAACCCCCCGGGGCCCCCAAAAACTCCCCTCAGATCTTGCCCCTTCCCCCCCGGTGGGGTTACAGGGATCCCCCAGGATTTTGGGGTGACCTGGTGGGGGTCACAAGGAGTCTCCCCAGATTTTGGGGGTGCACAGAGGGATCGCGTCCTGTCCCTGGGGTTTTGGGGTGCGTAGGGGGGGTACCTACCCGTTGCTGCGGGGGTGAGATGTGTAGGGTCCCCGGCAGAGCTCGCGGGGGACACAGAGGTGCCCCCCAAAAGTGTTGAGGCAGCTCTGGGCCCCCCTGCAGTCGTGGGAGCCCTCAGCGCACTCGTCCCGATCTGGAGGGGAATGGGGGGGGCTTTGGGGGCGGCTGAGCCCCCCCACACTGACCACAAAGCCCTCGACCCCCCAGAGCTCCCCCAAAACACCCCAGAGCTCTGCCCAAACCCGCCCCTGACATCACCAACAAGGAAGGGCCCTCAAATCCCACACAAAGCCCCCAAACCGCCTCACAGCCCCCCCAAATCACTCCCGGAGCCCACTCAGCCTCCCCACAGAGCCCCCGAGTCCCCCCACCCACCACAAACGGCTCCCCCACTGCCCCAGAGCCCCCACAGCTCCCAAACCGCACCAGAGACACTGCCCAAACCATCCCACAGCCCCTCCAAAGCCCCGAAACCGCCCCAAAGCCCCCCCAGCCCCTTCCTGAGCCCCCCCATACCCCGGCACAGCCCCCTGTCCTCAGCGTAGCCAGGGGGGCAGAGGCAGCTAAAGCCCCCCGGGAGATTCTGGCAGCGGTGCTGGCACGGGACCCCCGCCTGGCACTCGTCCACGTCTGAGAGACCCCCACGAGGTGGGGGGGACAGAGACCCCGGTGAGGCCCTGCAGTGACGACGGGGGGGGGGGGGGGGCCGAGCCACCGGCGGCCCCGCGGTGACACCCGAGGGGTCTCAACAGCCCCACGCCGGCAACGCCCGTGCCACCCCCACCCCACCCCACCCCACCCAGCAGTGGGCGGCCCAAGGTGGGGGCGGGACTGCGAACCGGGGGAGGGGCTCTGTGTCTGTGGGAGGGGTCTGATAGCAGGGTGGGGCTCTGGGCGGGGAAGGGGGCGTGGTCATGGCCCTGGGGGCGGTGCTACTGCTCTATGGGCGTGGCTACTTATCTGGGGACGTGTCCATACCCAGGGTGGGCACGTCTACACCAGATGGGTGTGCTCAGGACCGGGGGGGCGTGTCCATAAGGGAGTGGGCGTGTCCTCACCTGGCTGGGCGTGTCTTACCGTGGCACTCGTGCCCGTCAGCGCCCAGTGCAAAGCCGGGGCGGCAGCGGCAGCGGAAGGAGCCGAAGGTGTTGAGGCAGTGCTGGGAGCAGCGGGCGCCCATGGAGCACTCGTCCACGTCTGTGGGCGGGAAGGAGGGGCTTCGGGAGAGGATTTGGGAGGCCTCACCTCCCCCCAACCCTCCAGGGCCCAATGACAGTGGGGGAAATCCTCCCCCCCTACATCTGGGGGTGTCCCGGGGGGGTCCCGGTGGCCTGGGGGGGCTCTGACCAAGGCAGGAGCGGCCGTCAGGGCCGAGGCTGAACCCGGGGTGGCAGCGACAGGCGAAGGCTCCAGGGGAGTTGGCGCAGCTGTGCTGGCACCAGCGGAACTGGCACTCGTCCTCATCTGTGCCAGAAACAGCCAAAACCACCCCATAAACACCCCCTGGAACCCACACCCAGCCCTCCTCCTCATCTGCGCCAGAAACAGCCAAAACCACCCCAAAACTACCCCATAAACACCCCTGAGCTCCAAACCCACCCCATAGAGCCCCACAGCTCCCTTTACCCCATAGCCCCACCCCAAATCCCCCCATATTCCCCCCGAACTCCCCCACAGTTCATCCTAGCCCCCCCAAATCCTCCCCAAAACTCCCGTAACCCTCCCACGCCCCCCAGGACCCTTGCACTGACCCACGCACTCGGTGCGCCAGTGTCGGTAGCCAGGGGGGCAGCGGCACTCAAAGCCCCCCGGGAGGTTGATGCAGTCCTGGCTGGGCCGGCACGGGGGGGGCCCTGCGCACTCGTCCACGTCTGGGGGAGGGCACAGGAAGGGGAGAAGCACCGGGACTCCCCCCTGACTGACCCCCAATCATGGGATCACCCCCCCTACCCCTGCAGGGACCCCCCAAAATCACACCCAAAAACCCCCGGGGCAGCCCCACCCTCCCAGGCCACACCCCGAAACACAACCTGTGCTTTAGCCCGGCCCACAAATCAGCCCCACCCTCCTAGACCACGCCTCGCCTGTAAACCACGCCCACAAACCAGCTCCGCCCTCTTTTTGGCTCCACCTGCTGCTCCTTGGCCACACCCGCCACCCGTTTGGCCACGCCCCTGCATCTTTCAACAGCCTCGCCCACCGATTTGCATAACCATAGCCACGCCCCTCGCCGCGGGCCCACCCACCCCTCAGGCTCCGCCCCTTCTCACCTGCGCAGGTGCCGTCGGGGGCGGGGCCGAATCCGGGCGGGCAGCGGCCGTCGGGGGCCGGGGCCGGGGGGCGGGGCCGGGGCCGGGGGCGGGGCCGGGCCGGGGCCGGGGCCGGGGCCGGGGCCGGGGCTGAGCAGCGCGGCCGAGCGCGGCAGGCACAGGTACCCCCCGAAATGGTTCAGGCACTTCATGGATCCCCGGCACGGCGGCGGCCCCGCCCCCGCGCACTCGTCCACGTCTGGAGGGGTCCGGGGGGGCAGTAAAGGGGAACCCCCCCAAACCAGCCCCGTCACCCACTGACCCCCCAAAGCACCCCGAGAGAGGACCCCGTGCCCCCCTGCCGCGAAACAGCCCCAAGATCTCCCCCAAACACTCCCTGAGACCCCATCGAACTCCCTCAGGACTCCCCCAAAACACCCCCCGAGACCCTAAACCGCTCCTCTCCAACACCCCCGACCACTCCTGAAGTGACCCTGGGAGCCCCCAAACACCCCTGGGGAGGGAACACCGAGAAGGGACCCCCGAGACACCCCCAGTCCCCAAAACCAGCCTGGGAACCCCCAGAACCCCACCACATCCCTGGGGGGGCCGGGACCTCCGAATGCCTCCTGCGGACCCCGGGACACCCCAAAACCCGAGAACCCCGCCCCCCTCAAATTTGGGACCCTCAACCCCCCCAGACTGGGGACCCAACTTCCCCCGCCCCCCCCCAAGTTGGGGGCCCCAACCCTCAGATCCCCTCCCCCACCTTTGCAGTGCTCGGTTTCGGGGTCCCACTCGTACCCATCGCTGCACTCCTGGGGGGGGCGAGAGAGGGGGTCACCCACCCCCCATGACCCCCCCCAAGTGACCCCACACCCCTCCCCCCGCCCCTACCCTCCCCATCCCAGCCCCTCCCCCATCACGACTCCAGAAGTTTGGGAATGGGGGAGGGGCCAAGGTATTTTTTTGGGAGGGGGGACTCGGGCGTTTGGGGCGGGGGGGAAGATTTCGGGAGGGGAACCAGAACCCCCCCGCCCCTCCCCCCCAAATCGCCCCTTCCCCACCGCATAATCCTCGGGCTCCTCCAGGTCCGGGGGGGGCCGCGGGGGCCACGGTGGCGCTGAGGAAGAGGAGGAGGAGCAGCGAGGGGGGGCCCATGGCGCTGAGGGGGTCAGGGGGCGTCACCCCAAACTCTGTGACCCGCCGGAGGGGCCCAGCCCCCTCCTGGCAGCCCCCCCCCCTCCATCCCCGGGACGCCCCTCCCCTACCAAAGCCCCCTCCGGGGTTGGGGGAGGAAGGGGCGTCGCTGTGGGGGAGGGGCGTTTCGAGGGGGGGGCCCCGCCGTGGAAGGAGTGGAGGTGAGCCCCCCCCCCCCCCCCCCCCAAAAAACCCCGTGGCCTCACTTACCCCTCTCGGCTCTGGCCCCTCCCCCCAGGCTCAACAGATCCTCCCCCCCCAAAATCGGCCCCGAAGCGCGGGAGGGCCCCTCCCCCATCCCTCAATGCCCCTCCCCCTCCCTTCATTCCCCCAACCCCCCCCCCGAGATTTGGGGACCCTTCAATTCTCCCCCTCCCAAACCCACCCCTTCCCCAAAATCTCGGGGTCCAACCCCCCAAGCCACCCCCCACAAACGCCTCCAATTCAGCTCCATTTCCACCTCTTTATTACTCCCTCCCCCCCCACCCCCCCCCGCCCTTCTGGGGTCACGTGGGAGGAGCGCCCAAAAATTTCGGGGTTTCCCCCATTTTGGAGCGGTCCCGCTTGCCAGACACCCCCAGCTTTGGGGAGTCTCCATGGGGTTAAGTCGAGGTGTCCCAGTTTTGGAGTCACCCCTTTTTTTGGGGTTCCCCAATTCCCAATGTCTCGATATTTGGGGTGCTGCCACTCCTGCATCCACTGGATTTGGGGTGTCCTAATGCCCACAGTCCCCATTTCCGGGGGATCCCCCGGACTCCAAATTTTGGGATGCTGCTCCTCCATCCTTGGGGCTGTCAGATTTTCGGGATTCCCCCTCTTTTTCGGGTCCCATATTTGGAAGCTGCCCCATTTTTGGGGTGTCCCTTGCCATTCGGGGGGCGACTCCCAAATCCTTTTATTTCCCAGGGGTGTCGCATCCTCGGGGTACCCCAGTTTTGGGGTCTGCGGTTTTCGGGGCCGGCCCGTTTTTGGGGCTCAGTCGTGGTACATGCGCAGCAGGCAGGCGGTGATGGCGGCCATGTAGCGCTCCCACAGCGCCTGGTGCCTGCAAAACAGGGCAGCCCAAAACTTTGGGGGGGGTCCCTCGCTTTCAGGGAACCCCCCATGTGTTTCAAATCACCCCTCAGCCCAGTTTTGGGGTGTTTTTAGGGTCCCTCTAAAGGTTGCCGGGGAAGATTTGAGGAATCAGGGGGGTTTCCAATTCTGGGGTCTCACCTGAAGCCTGGTAGGTTCCAGGGGGGATCTGGGGGTGCTCAGGGGAATTCGAGGGTGGTTTAAGGGGGTGTTTCCGGTTTTGGGGTCTCACCTGAAGCCGGGCAGGTTTCGGGGTGCCGCCGTGTACTGGGTCAGGAAGAGCCGCAGGTCCCCCGGGCTCCACTTGTCGGAGCGGCAGGGCTCGATCACCTGCGGGGACCCCCCCAATTTTTGGGGGGGGAGTCCCAGTTTAGAGAATCCTACTCCAGGAATGCCAGGAAGTCTTTTAGGTTCCCGTTTTTGGGGTCCCCCCTCACCTTCTCCACCAGGTCCACGAAGAAATCCCGAACGTCACGGGCGTGGGTCAACTTCCCCCCCACGTTCACCAGCGCCCGGGACAGCGCCTGGGGGGCACAAGGGTGTTTTGGGCACCCCCCCCAAACCTGGGACCCTCCCCCAGAGTCCCCCAAACCCGGGAATCCCTCCCAAGCGCGGACCCAGTTCTTTGTGGGGGGAGCCCAGGATTTCGGGGAACTCCCATAACCGGGACCACCCTCCCAGGACCACCTGAGCCCCCCAAAAAGAACGCCCAGGACCTCAGGGGGCTCTCAGGATTTTGGAGACCCACCTCCCATCCCAAAATTCCCTTCAGGGGGAAACCCAATGCTGGGGACCCCCCCCCCACTCACCCACTCACCCCCCACAAAGGTGCCCAGGGGGGTCCCCTGGGATTTTAGGGGGTCCCAGGATTTTTCAGGGGGTTCAGGGGGATTTTGGGTCCCCTCCCCCCCTCAGGACTCCCCCTTTTTTCAGGGGTTCACCTTGAAATTGGCCTCGAGCTCGTTGTAGACCGAGATCTTCCCCCGCAGGGCCGAGCACACCAGGCTAGGGGGAGGGGGTGGTTTGGGGGGACCCAGGGATCCCCCAAAACCGGGGCCCCCCCCGAGAACTCCAGCAGCTCCTCCCCCCCACCCCAAGAAAGACCCAAGGTTTGGGGGGGGACCCAGGAATTTGGGGCACAAATGGCATTTTTGTGGGGGGCACTGGGCCACCCACCCACAAACTGGAGAAGTTTGGGGAGATCCAAGGGTTTGGGGAGATGAAAGTTTGGGGGATCCCAGGAAATTCTGCAGGACCCGGAGATTTGGGGGACCCGCCCAGTTTTGGGGGCCCCAGGGGTCTGAGGGGGCTCCACTGCTGGGGTGGCCCTGCTCGCAGTGAGCCGGCTTTTGGGGTGCCCCATAGAGTTGGGGTGCCCATTATCAGGGTGTGGCTGTTTTTGCTGTCCCCGTTTTTGGGGTGTCCTTGTCCTGGGGTGTCCCCATCCTGCGGTGTCACCTCTTGTGCTGGTCCAGCAGGTCCTTGTCGGTCACCAGCACCTTCAGCTCTTTCAGGTCCTGCAGGAAAGACTTGGGCAGGTCCCCATCTGGCTCAGCTGCCTCGGGTGCTGGGGACAGGGGGATACCGGGGTCACATGCGGACAGGGGGACACTGGGGACACCACGGAGGTGTCGCAGTCACAGAGACACTGGGGATGCTGGGGACATCTTGGGGTCATGGAAACATTGGTGGTCACCAGGGTCCCTCGGGGTCACCTGAACACCAGGTCACGCCTGGGGGGTTCCCGGTGTCACCAGGGGGGTCTCTGAGTGTCCTTGATGTCCCCAAGGCATCTCCTCACCCAGAGCCCCCCACCTCCCTCCCACACTAAAGATGTCACCCACATGTCCCCCACACTGGGGGGTGTCCCCAGGCGCGGGGTGCCGGGTGATTTCGGGGGGTGGGGGGCTTCCGGGGCTCACCCAGTGCCCCCTGGCTCCAGTGCCCCATCATGCTCTGGGCGCAGGCGGCGAAGTCCCCAAAGGTCAGGAACTGCAGGCGCCGCTTGCCGGTCTCAAAGCGGCTGTTGGCAAAGAACACGATGGCGGCGTAGTCCCTGGGGGGGCAAAACGGGGTGGTCAGGGGTCCCCGGCCTCCAAGGGAACCCCCAAACCTCCCTTAAACCCCTCAACAACCCCAACACCCTCTGGCACCCCAAATCCTCCCTCAGCACCCTAAACCCCGCCTAAGCACCTCCAAACCCCCCCCACATTCCCAAACCACTCCTAGAACCCCCAACCCCCCCTCGCAGGTGTTGCCTGCACCCCAAAACCCTCCCCCACAATGGGGGTCCTAAAAATCCTTCTTGACCCCCACCAGGACTCCCCTGGGACCCCCCCCCGGCAGCACTGGAGACCCCCCCAGCACCTTCAGGTGGTCCCAACACCCCCTGGGGCCCCCTAAATCCACCCCCAGGGGCAGCCCCTTGCCCCCCCCCCCCAATTTGGGCCCCCCCCTCAATTTGAAGCCCTGTCCCAATTTGGGGCCTCCCCAGACCCACCGTGCGAGGGGTGGGGGCAGCAGGAAGAGCTGCTGGATGTTCTCGGCCAGGGGCCCCCGCAGCTCCTCCACGGCCTTGAAAACTCTCTTGAAGTTGTCAAACTGGGGGGATGGGGAGGGTCAGTGCCCCAAAATCACCCCAAAACCCCCCCAGACCCCAGAGCCCCCCAGAACCTGCAAAACCCCTTTGAACTCCCCCACTCCGAGCTCCCCAGTAGGGCCAGACCACGCCCCCCGCCAGCCAAAGCCCCCCCGTTTTTGGGGTTTTCCTCCCCATTTTTGGGGTTTCTTCCCCCATTTCCCTCCCCCCTGGTTTAGGATTCCCCCGTTTCTCCCCCGCCCCCCCCGGGTTTGGGCTCCCACCTGGCGCCGGCAGCTGCGGATCCCGACCCCGGTGCGGGCGCTGATCTCATCCAGCTCCTTCTTGGTGCCCTTGGAGAGTTTCTTACCAAGGAGCTCCCGGGCCAGGGCCTCATCAAAGGCGTAGTACCTGGGGGGCCCAGCACCTGTCCCAGCGCTCCCAGTCCCCCCACCTGTCCCTCCCTGTTCACTCCCAGTCCCCCCAGCGTCCCCAGTTAGGCTGTTCCAGTCTCTCCCAGTCCCTCCAGTTTGCCCAGTACCGCTGCATGAGCATGGCCTGGCACTCGGGGGGATGTCCCAGTGCCCCCCAGTCCCTCCCAGTGCCCCCAGTACCGCTGCACGAGCAGCGCCTGCCGCTCGGGGGGGATCTGGAACAGCAGCTGCTGCAGCAGCCGGGGCGGGGCGTGCAGGAGCCGCTCCAGCATCTGGAAGGTTCTGTAGTGGTCGCGGGTGTCGCTCTGCAGCACCGCCACCGATGTCCCCTCCCGCTCCAGCACCCCGCCCCGCAGGCGCCGCGCCACCGCCTCGGCCACTGCGACAGGGACGTTGGGGACATTCAGGATGTGAGGGACACTGGGGACAGCACTGGGACATCGGGGACATTGGGGGTGCCATTGGGACACCGGGGACAGCACTGGGACATCGGGGACACTGGGGGTGCCATTGGGACACCGGGGACAGCACTGGGGACACTGGGTATCCCCCAGGTGTGTGCCAAGCGTCCTCCAGATGTGTTCAGGTGTGTCCCACTTGTCCCAGATGTGTCCCAGCTGTGTTCCAGCTGCCCCTGCTGTGTCCCCAGCTGTGTCCCAGCCATTGCTCCTCAGGTGTCCCAGGCGGATCCCAGCTGTGTCCCAGCTGTCCCCAAATGTCCCAAGGTGTGTCCCATTGTCCCGAGTGCGTCCCAGCTGTCCCAGGTGTGTCCCCGGCCATGGCCCAGCTGTCCCGTGTCCCTCACCCGAGTGCCCGTCCAGCCACAGCCGGTACACCTCCTCGTCGATCAGTGTCGTGTTCCCCACAAACACGTCCAGGTCGCTGCTCATCCCTGCGGGGGGCCACGGTGTCCCCAAGTGTCCCCAAATGTCCCCAGTGGCCCCGAGTAGCCCCAGACACGCTGACCCCACGCCGGGACACGCTGACCCTAAACTGGGCCGTACTGGGAACCCCCTGAGCCCCTCCCGCCACCCTGGGATCACCCCGGCCCCAAACTGGCCCGTACTGGGACCCTCTGACCCCAACTGGGCCATACTGGGAGTCCCTCCCCACACCCCAGCCCAAACTGGGACCGCCCCCCCGAAACTGGGCCGCACTGGGAGCCCCTCCCCCCCAAAGAGCAGTTACGACCCCTTCCCCCCGGGAGACCGCCGGGACCCTCGCCCCTCCCCCAGCCCCTGCCCCCTCCCCGCCCCTCCCCCACCGACCGGCGCCGTTCCGCGCGCTCCTCGCGCGACGCAGAGCGATGGCGTCACGGGCGCGGCGGTGACGTCACGGCGGGGCGGGGCCTTTCCTGCCCCTCCCCCCGCGGCGCGCGAGCTCCCCACCCCGAGCTCCCCGAGCAAAAAGCAGTTCCCACGGTAAGGACCAGCCCCCCCTCGTATG
Source organism: Corvus moneduloides (assembly GCF_009650955.1). NCBI lineage: Eukaryota > Metazoa > Chordata > Aves > Passeriformes > Corvidae > Corvus > Corvus moneduloides. The sequence goes on from NC_045509.1 coordinate 40,640, forward strand.
AACCCCTCACTCCCAATAAGAACCAGTCTCAGTCCCAGTAAGAACCAGTCTCTGCCAGTTTATTGGGGGCGGGGCCCCCCCAGTCCCTCGGTGGGGGCGGGGCCGCTCCTCGTGCCGGGGGGGCGCTGGGGAGAGAGGGGGGAATACTGAGGCACTGGGGGGCACAAAGACCCCCCCTCCCAGCACCCCCAGGGCGAACTGGGAACATCCTGACCCCAAACTGGGCCATACTGGGATTCCCCCCGCCCAGCCCATACTGGGCCCCCTCCCAGCCCCCCGCCCATAATACTGGGAGCCCCCCGACCCCAACCTGGGATCCTCCCCAGCCCCCCTGCCCACACTGGTCCCTACTGGTCCGTACTGGGGGGCGCTGGTGCCGCTGGGGGGGCTCCGGGGGGGCCGGGAGTGGCCGGGGGGGGCCCGGGGGAGCCACAAGTCCATAAAGGGCCTCGGCCAAAGCCTGGGAGGGTCAAAGGTCACAGCCCCGACATCCCCCATACACAGTGGGGACCCCCCGACACCCCCGGGGGGGCATGGGGGGGTCCCGGTGGGGGTTTGGAGGGGTCCCAGAGAGGTTTTGAGGGTCCCGGGGGAGGTCCCAGGGGGGCTTGGGTGGGTCCAGGGGGGATCTGGGGATCCCAAAGAGGTTTTGGGGGTCCCGGGGGGGATTTTGCGGGATCCAGGAGGGCTCGGGGTTTTGGGGGAGTCCCGAAGGGGTTTGCAGGTGTTTGGGGGGGGGCCCCAGCGGGCTCCTGGGGCAGTTTCGGGGGGTCCTGGCTTGGTTTGAGGGTCCATGGAGGGGTTCCAGCGCAGTTTTGAGGATCCCAGCGAGGTTTCCCAGGGCAGTTTTGGGGGTTCTGGCACGGTTTTGGGGTCCCGGGGGGGAGTCCCGGGGTGATTTTGGGGTCCTGGGGGGGGGTCTCAGGGCAGTTTTGGGGTCCCAGGGGGGATTTTGAGGTCGCACCTGCAGGGCCCGCAGTAGCCTCGTCCCCAGCCCGATGGCGGCGCTGGCGGAGGCGGCCCCGAGGGCGGTGACACCGCGGGTCACCCCCCGCGTCACCCCCCGGGTCACGGCCCCGGGGCCGCCCCCCAGCAGCGGCTGCAGCAGCAGGTCCCGGAGCGCCCGCCCTGAGGGGACAGCGGGACACTGGGGACACGGGGGGCGGGAGACACCCCCCAGGGTCAGGGGACACTTGGGGACATTGGGGACACTCGGGACACTCACAGAGCCGCAGCACGGCGTGCACGGGGGTGTTGGGGACACGTGGGGACACTTGGGGACATTGGGGACACTCACAGAGCCGCAGCACGGCGTGCCGGGGGTGTTGGGGACACGTGGGGACACTTGGGGACATTGGGGACACTCACAGAGCCGCAGCACGGCGTGCACGGGCGCCACTCCCCCCAGCAGCCCCGGCAGTTGGTGACACCGGATGTCCCGAAGCCACTCGGTCACCGCGTAGGACACGACCCGGCCCAGCCCCAGCAGCCTGCAGGGAGAGGGGGGGACAGAGGGGACACGGGAAGGGGACGCGGGGGGACACAGGGATGGCGCCTTTGGGGACACGCGGGACCCGCAGGCCCCCGACGGCCCCTTTGTTCCGTGTGTCCCCCCCCGTCCCTCCCCGTGTCCCCCGGGTCGCACCCCTGGCGGTGGCAGAGCCGCTTCAGCCGCAGTTGGGAGCAGTTGAGCCGCGCCAGCCCGATCAGGATCCCGGCCAGGGCACCCTGGGGACAGCGAGGGGACAGCGAGGGGACAGCGTCAGCGGGGACAGAGACACCGGGAACAGGGACACCGGGGACAGGGACACCGGGAACAGTGTCAGCGGGGACAGGGACACCGGGAACAGGGACACCGGGGACAGGGACACTGGGAACAGTGTCAGCGGGGACAGGGACACCGGGAACAGGGACACCGGGGACAGGGACACCGGGAACAGTGTCAGCGGGGACAGGGACACCGGGGACAGGGACACCGGGGACAGGGACACTGGGAACAGTGTCAGCGGGGACAGGGACACCGGGAACAGGGACACCGGGGACAGGGACACTGGGAACAGTGTCAGCGGGGACAGGGACACCGGGAACAGGGACACCGGGGACAGGGACACTGGGAACAGTGTCAGCGGGGACAGGGACACTGGGGATAGGGACACCGGGGACAGGGACACCGGGAACAGCATCAGCAGGGACAGGGACACCGGGAACAGGGACACCGGGGACAGGGACACCGGGAACAGTGTCAGCGGGGACAGGGACACTGGGGACAGGGACCCTGGGGGAGCACGGCCACCCCTGTCCCTGTCACCTGCTCCATGGTGACGCGCTTGCCGCGGTAGTCCAGCCAGACGGGGACATCGGCCGTGAACCGGAACTCGCTGCGGACACGGGGACAGCCCTGTCACCTCCCGTCACCCCCAGGAACACCCCAGCCCCTCCCAGTCCCTCCCAGTGGCCCCAGTCCCACCGGAAGTAGATCGGGGGGGTCTCCGTTTCGGGCTCCTCGTCCGGGGGCGGCTCCGGCTGGGGGGGGTCCCCGACCCCGGGGGAGGCTGCGAAAGGGGCGGGGGGGGGAGGGACAGTGAGGAGACCCCAAATCCCGGTACACCCCCCGAACCCCGGCCCCGAACCCCCTCCTTCCATTCCACCCCCCGGTACCGGGCGAGGGTCCTGGGGGGGGCCCCGTGGGGGGGCTCAGGTGGGCGATGAAGCCGCCGGCGAAATCCCTGAGGAAAATCAGCGCGTCCTGGGGGGGGGGCAAGGACAGCGTGAGACCCCCCCCCCAAAAACACCCCACGGGACCCCCACCGAACTCCCTAAAGACCCCCCCCCGCTCCCTCCCAGGACCCTCCCGACACCTCCGGGACCCTCCCAGGCCCCCAAAACCCCCCAGGACCCCCCCAGAACCCTCCCAAGCCCCGCCCCGGACCTCAGACCCACCCCCCCAAAGACACCCTGACCCCCCAAACCCCCCCCCGGGGCCCTCCAGACCCCCCCAGGACCCTCCCGACACACCCAGGACCCCCCGGAACCCTCCCAGGACGCCCCCCCCAGCCCCCTCCCCAGCCCCCCTGCCCCACCTGGTCGATGTGCAGGCGCAGGGGGGTCACAGTGACCCTGAGGCAGCACTCGGGGACGCCCCCGGGGGGGGGCGGGTGGGGCAGGACCCGCAGGGCCTTGAGCCAGAGCTGGGGGTGCGGGGGGGCACAGAGAGGGGAGGTCACAAAGGGGGGGTTCAGAAAGGAGGGGGGAGGAATAGGGGACAAATTCAGGGAGCAAAATGGGATTAGAAAAGAGGAAGTCAGATTTGGGGGGGCTTGGGGGGCAGATTTGGGGTCACATTTGGGGATTTGGTGGGCAGTGGGGAGGTCTCAGGAGGGTCGCATTCAGGGGATGGGGGGTCAGATTTGGGGGGTCTCAAAGGGGGTGTCAGATTTGGAGGATGTGAGGAGGGGTCAGCTTTGGGGTTTCCCGGCTCGGGGGGTCCGGGGTCAGTACCGTGGGGGGCTGTGGGGGTGGCCCCCCTCGGGGGTGGCGGCTCAGGAAGGGGGGCGCGGGGCCCCCCCCCAGGCGATCGCGCAGCTCCAGCTCCGGCACCAGCAGCACCAGGCGGGACGTGGGGACCTCCCCCGGGCCCAGAGGACCCCCCCGGGACCCCCCCGCGGCCCCCCAGGGCTCCGCCGCATACGTCTCGTGCTGGAGGCAAACCTGGGGGGGCACAGGGGGGCTGTGGGGCGCGGTCACCCCCGAGACCCCCAAAGGAGCCCCGGGACCCCAAAATCCCCTCCAGGACCCCAGAATCCTGCCCGGGACCCCCCGAACTCCCCAAGTGCCTCCACCAGCCCCATCCAGGACCCACAGAATCCCCCCAGGAGCCCCCCCCCAGACCCCAGTGGCCCCCCAATGACCTCCCAGTGACCCCCCATGACCTCCCAATGTCCCCAGTACCCAAGGACCCCGATGACCCCCCAATCATTCCCCAGTGACCCCAATCACCCCCCAGTGAGCCCCCTGGCCCCTCCGGCCCCCCAACTTGCCCAGGTGCAGCTCCATGACCCCAGTGACCCCCAGTGACCCCAAAGACCCCCCAGTGACCCCCCGGACCCCCGACCTTGCCCAGGTGCAGCTCCATCAGCTGTTCCGGGACCCTCCCGGGGCCCCCTCGGCTGCGCCACCGCGGGGGGGTGGGGCCTGCGCTGCGGGGGCGGGGCCTGCGGGGAGCGGGGCTCAGTGTGGCCACACCCACTGCCCCTCCCGGACACACCCACTGCCCCTCCCGGACACACCCACTGCCCCTCCCGGACACACCCACTGCCCCTCCCAGCCACACCCACTGCCCCCCGGCCACACCCACTGCCCCCCGGCCACACCCACTGCCCCCCAGGCCACACCCACTGCCCCTCCCAGCCACACCCACTGCCCCCCGGCCACACCCACTGCCCCCCGGCCACACCCACTGCCCCTCCCTGCCACACCCACTGCCCCCCGGCCACACCCACTGCCCCCCAGGCCACACCCACTGCCCCTCCCGGACACACCCACTGCCCCCCGGCCACACCCACTGCCCCCCAGGCCACACCCACTGCCCCTCCCTGCCACACCCACTGCCCCCCAGGCCACACCCACTGCCCCCCGGCCACACCCACTGCCCCTCCCGGACACACCCACTGCCCCCGGCCACACCCACTGCCCCCCAGGCCACACCCACTGCCCCTCCCAGCCACACCCACTGCCCCCCGGCCACACCCACTGCCCCCCGGCCACACCCACTGCCCCTCCCTGCCACACCCACTGCCCCTCGGCCACACCCACTGCCCCCCGGCCACACCCACTGCCCCCCGGCCACACCCACTGCCCCTCCCAGCCACACCCACTGCCCCCCGGCCACACCCACTGCCCGTCCCTGCCACACCCACTGCCCCTCCCACCCACACCCACTGCCCCCGGACACACCCACTGCCCCTCCCAGCCACACCCAGCGCACAAGCCACGCCCCTTTTCAGCAATCAGGTTGGGGCTGAGCCTGACCCCGCCCACACCAGGCCCCTCCCGGGGGGGGGGGTGGCCATTTCCTCAGCTCCTCCCCCAGGGCGTGGCCTGCCCATCAGCCCCCTCCATGTGGCCAAGGGGCGTATCCATGCCCAGACACGCCCACCCAAGCCCCTGCGCATTTGGGCTGTGTCCCAACAAATGGCCACACCCAATGGCGTGTCCCACCGGTGATGGCCGGGGCCAGGGCCGAGCTCCCACCCCAGAGTGTGTCCCAGCCCCACCCATGGGTGTGTCTTTATCGGCCCCACCCACCAGGGCGTGTCCCACCTGCAGTGGGCGGGGTCAGGACCGAAGTCCCGCCCCCCGAACAGAGCCCAGGTGAGGCTGAGGTCGCGCAGGACGAGGCGGGCGCGGGGGGGGGGCAGCCCCGGGGGGGGGCGCAGCCGGTCCCGCTCCCCCCGCGGGACCCCGAAGTGCCCAGGGAGCACCCGCAGGGGGCCGGGGGCCAGCCAGCGCACCCGGGGGGTGGCCTGGGGACAGGAACACAGAAACGTCACCCCAGCGTCACCCCAGAGTCACCCGGGGCCAGCCAGCACACACAGGGGCGGCCTGGGGGGGAACCATGGGGTGAGGGACACCCAAATGTCACCCGGGACACCCCAACATCCCCGAAGGGCGGCCTGGGGGGGAAAAGGCGTCAGGGACACCCCCAAAACCCCTTGGGGACACCCCAAAGTCACCCTGGGATACCCAAATGTCACCCAGGACCCCCCCAAAGCACCCCCAGGGACCCCCGGCACACAGAGGGGTCCCAGCATCCAGCAGGACCTGGGGGGGGGCACGGGGGCTGTGGGAACCCCCCCAACCCATCTGGGACTCCCCCAGGACTCCTCCAGTCCCCAGACCCCCCAGCCCCCCCCACTCACAGGCTCAGGGGTCTCGGGGGCCTCGAGAACGCAGAACCCGTCAGGATCGGGGTCGGGGCCGGCGCTGCCCCCCCGGGGGGGGCTCAGGGGGGGCTCGGGGGCCTCGGGGAGGGCCCGGGGGGAGCCCCCCCCCTCCCCCGGGAACAGGTACAGAGACACGGGAGGGGCTGGGGGGCGCGGGGCCTGAGCTGGGAGGGAGAAGGGGGGTCAGAGACTCCCTGGACCCCAAACGGCCCCTCGGGATCCAGAACAGCTCCCCCAGACTCAAAACGGCCCCCCCGGATCCAGAACAGCCTCCCCTCCCCAAAACACCCCCTCCAACTCAAAACAGCCCCCCAAAGCCCCCCGCAAGCCCAGCCCCCTCGCAAATTCCCTCCCCCCCCCCATACCGGGGGTCCGAGGGTCCCCGGGGAGGGCCCCGGGGGGGTCCCTCAGGGCGTCCGTCAAGTCCTGCTGGTTGATCGGGGCAGGGGGGGCCGTGGGGAGGGCCTGTTGGGGGGGCACAGTTGGGGGAGGAACACTGGGGGTCCCGGTGCCCCCCCAGACCCGTTTAGGGCACCCGTGCCCCCCCAGACCCCTCTGTGCCCCCCCCCCCAGCCCCATTTTGGGCCCCCCAGCCCCACCTGTTCTCCCCCCGGGGAGGGCTCGGGGTCTCCCGGGGGTCTCTCCACGGGTGCCCCCGGCGGGGGGGGTCCGGGGGTAGGTCCGTCGGTGGGGGGGGGTCCCGCGGGGGGCCGCGGGGGGGTCCCCAGGTGCCGCAGCAGGCGGGCGATGGCGGCGGCGCTGTCGGCGCAGGTGCGGCCCCGCAGGCGAGCGGGGGCCACCAGCAGCTCTTCGGGAGGGGGCTGGGGGGTGAGGGGAGGGTCACCCCAAATCGCACTGACCCCCCGGACTCCCCCGACCCTTGCTGAACTGCCCCGAACGCCCCCAATGCCCCCTCCCCCCCGAGCTCTCAGGACCCCCCCGGCCCCAGCAGCTCCTCCGGGGGGCTGGTGGCAGGGGAGTCACCCCAAATCGCAGCGATCCCCCATGAGCCTCCCCGAACCCCCCCGGGTCCCTTTGCCCCCCCCGAACCACCCCATTGTGGCCCCCCCGCACCCCTCCCCCACTCACTGCCCCCCCCTCGCCGTCCGCCCCCCTCCAGGTGGTCAGCAGCAGCTCCAGGAAATCCACGTCCAGCACGGACACGAAATCTGGGGAGGACAGGCGGAGTGACCTCCCAGACACCCCCCGGACAGCCTGGGGGTCACTCGCAGGGAGAGGACATGGGGGGGGTCCCGGGGGGGTCGTTACCCCTCTGCAGGTCCAGCGCCCCCCCCCCGCAGCGCTCGCTCAGGAACACGGAGCCGTCATCGACCAAGAGCCTGGGGGGGCAAGGGGGGTCATGGGGGTCGGGACCCCCGGAAATCCCCCAGGGAATCCAAAACACCCCCGGGAGCACTAACCCCCCCCCCCAGCACTCCCCGAAACCCCCCCGGGACCCTCCTGGAAACTCCTCCAGGGTGCCCAAGACCCTCAGAACTCCCCAAAAATCCCCTGGGACCCCCTAAACAAGCTCTGGGACCCCCCTAAACCTCTCCAGGATCCCCAAAAACACCTCCTGCAACCAAATCCCTCTGGGGAGCCGACCCCAAAATCCCCTGGGATCCCCCAAACCTGCCTGTGGCCCCCCCCAAACCCCCCTGGAACCCCCAGCCCCACCTGAGCCCCCCCCGGCGGGGGTCGCGGCCGCTCCCGCAGGTCACACTCAGGGTCTCCGCTGTCACCAGCACCCGCAGAGGGAGGGGCGGCGGCCTGGGGGGCGATCCCAAAACGGGGTCACCCCCCCAGGAAAGGATCGGGGTGTTCCCCCCCCCCGGGACCCCCAGATTGGGGTGTCCCCCTCCCCAACACCCCCCTCATTGGGGTGACCTTGAAGGCTCCCCCAGACCCCCCCATTTTGAGGTGTTCCTCTCAGGGAACCCCAAAACCCGGGGGACCGACAGCCCCCCAAAGGACCCCCATTTTGGGATCACCCCCTCCCAGACCCCCCTGGGCCCCCTGTTTTTGGGGTGCTCACCTGTAGTCAAGGCCGCAGCGCTGCAGGTGCACGTGCAGCTGAGTCAGGGGAGTAGGGGCTGTGTACCCCAAAACCGGCTCGTCCTCCAGGGCCAGCAGGGCCAGAAGCTGGGGGGGGGGGGGGGGGGAAGACACCCCAACAGTGACCCCCAGGCCACGCCCCAAAAAGGGAAATTCTCCCAACGAGAGCCCCAAAACTGACAGCCCCGAAAAAACCCCAAAAACAGGAATGAGCAAAAACCCCCCAAAACAGGAATCCCAAAATCTGGAATTCCAAAACCAGGAACCCCAAATCCCCCAACAAGGCCCTCCCCAAATGAGACCCCTCCCCCACCCCAAACCCAGGGATCCCAAATCCAGGAGTCTCCCGAATGTCCCCAAACGAGGTCCCCAACGTCCCCAATGTCCCCCCGCTCACCTGGCTGTACCAGGGGGTCCCGGGGGGGTCGGGGCGGTGCCGCAGCATCACCCCCTCGAGGGCCACTGCCACCACCAGCTCCTGGCGACATGGGGACATCGGGACACAGGGGGGACACGGCGGTGTCCCCAGCAGCCCCCGCCCCTCTCCGGCTGCTCCATGTCCCGTCTGTGTCCCCAGTGTCCCCTCCTTCCTCTGTCTTCTGTCCCCTCCGTGCCCCCTTTTGTGCCCCAGTGTCCCCCCGTGTCCCCAAACGTCCTCCTCATGTCCCCCCCATGTCCCCTGTGTCCCCCACCCGCTGTCCCCTCCGCCCCCAATGTTGTCCCGTTCCCCCCGCCCCATCCCCTCCGTGCTCCGCTGTCCCCTCTGCGTCCCAGAATGTCTCCCAGTGCCCCCCCAACCCTGTCCCCCCCGCTGTCCCCACTGTCCCCACCTTGGTGTCCCCGCGGGGGGCGACGCTGCTGCCCAGGGCCAGCGCCAACATCCGGGGGGGCGGGGGGACCCCGGGGGGGGGTGCGGGCTCGTCCCAGGGCACCAGGGTGGGGTGCAGGCAGGGGGGCGGCCCCGACCCCTCCCCCTCCTCCGGCAGCGGGCCTGGGGGACGGGTGCGGTGGGGGAGGGGCTGGGGGCCCCTAAAACTGGGGCAACCCCCCCGAACCAGGGGCTGCCCCCCAAACTCGGGGCCTCCGCCCCTCCATGCCCCTCCCCATAAACAGACAGCCCCTCCTCCACACTGAGATGCCCCCCCCCACCCCGCCCAATTTTCAGGGTGCCCCTCCCCCCTAATTTTTGGTGTCCCCTCCCTCGTTTCTCCCCCGTCCCCCCATTTTGGGATACCTCCCCCCCAGATTTTGGGCCCCTCCCCCATTTCAACTGCCCCCATCCTGCCCCCTCTCCCCCTGCTATCAGCCCCCCCCGCCCCTCCTTTTGGGCCCCATCCCCATTTCAGGCCCCCCCCACCCTGGTTCTGGCCCTCCCCATTTTTGTCGTCGTCGTTCCCCCCCCCCCCCCCCGTTTTTGTTCCCCCCCCCCCGTTTTTGGGGCCCTGCCCCGGTTTTGGGGTACCGTGACTCAGGACGAGGCTCCGGATGTCAGCGCAGGCCCGGGACAGCCCCCGGACCCCCCCCGGGCGGGGGAGGACACAGAGCCGCCCCTCCCCCACCTCCAGCACCAGCCGGGACCCTGGGACCCCCCCCTGGGGACACCCCAAAAAGCTGTCACACGCTGCCCCACCCCCACCGGCCGGAACCGCCCCAGGGACACCCCGAGGTCACCCAGGAGGGGACTCACAAGGATGGGGGGGCCCTGTGCTGACACAAGGGGGGACTGGGGGTGATAGGAAAGGACCCGAGGGACCCCAAAGTGACCCAGGAGTGACCCAGGGAACTCTGACATGACCCAGGAGTGACTCAGGGTGACATCGGGGCCCCAGGGTGACAGACAGGGGCTCCCCTCACCGCGGGGGGACAGTCGGCGGTGACGCGGCCCCAGGGCACGGTGACAAGCATGGCGCCGCCGCTCTGGGGGGGCTCGGGGGGGTCCCCGGTGTCCCCAAGGTCCTGCGGAGACCCCCCGGAGCCTTCATCCTCCTCCTCCTCCTCTGAGTCTAGGGGACAAGGGAGGAAGGATCAGGGGAGACCCCCACACCCGGGGTGACACCTGGGGGGCACCCAGAGGCCAGCCAAGGCTGAGAGGACACTCGGGGCTTTGGGGGCACCCAAGGAGCAGCCGGCATTTTTGGGGAGGCCCAGGACTTTGGGGGGGACACCCTGTATTTTGGGGAGGTGCCGGAGACCTGGGGACACCCCGGCTTTGGAGCCGCAGCTGGAATTTGGGGACAGCCCGTGTTTCGGGAGGTCCCGGTGGTCTCACCTGTGCCCAGCGCGGACCGGCAGGGCCGGAAGAAGGCGGGGCCTTCCGAGGGGGGGGGGGTCCTCGGAGGGGGCGGGGCCTTCCGAGGGGGCGGGGCCGGCGGGGTCCCAGAGCAGGAGGTCGTTGTTGATCCTGGGGGGGGTTCGGGGGGAGTCAGGGGGGGTTTTGGGGTCCCCCCAGGTTTCGGGGCCCCCCCCGGGTTTCAGGCCCCCCTCACCGGTTGTAGAGGCGCTGCAGCAGCTCTGGGGGGCTCAGGCTCAGGTGGGCACGGGGCAACGTCACCCGCAGGGTCCAGGGGGCCCCCCCCAGGGCCCGCCCCACGAACGCCCCCAACTCCTCGGGGGTCCCCGGCAGCACCAGCTGGGGGGGGAAGGGGGACACCGTGGGTTTGGGGGGATCAGTGGGCCCCCAAACCCCTCAGAGACCCCCCCCCAGGACCCCCAAACCCCTGAGGGACACCCCCAAAGCCTCCCAGAACACCCCGCCCTTGCGGGGACACCCCCAAACCCCTCCCAGAAACCTCTGGGGACCCCCAAATCCCTCCCAACACCTCCCAGAGACCCCCAAATTCCCCCACATCTCCCCAGAAGCCCCCAAACCTCTCTGGGACCCCCCAAAACGTTCTTAGGAAACTGGGGGGGGGCACCTCATGGCTCTCGTAGATGCTGCGCCGGGCAGAGAACGGGGTCGGGGGGGGCCCGGGGGGGCTCCTGGGGGGCGCGGCTGCCACTGTCACCTCCAGCCTGCGGGACACGGGGAGGCGCTCAGGACACCCCAAAACCCCGCCCCAACCCCGGCATCTCCCAAAAACAGACTCTGGGGACCCCCCCATGACCCAAAATCCCCCGTGCAGAATCCCCCAGGGCTGGCCCTCCATCTCAGGAGCCCCCCCAAGCCGCCCCCAGACTCCCCCCACCTCCCAAATTTCGGGGTGCCCCCTCAAGACCCCCCCCAGGGCCCCCCCGCTCACGTGGGGACACTGCAGGGCCCACTCGGGCCGGGCCCCGGCTCCGCGTGCAGGCAGGGGAGGGTCCCCAAGTCCTCGGCCTCGTACGTCACTGGGGGGCACGGGGGAGACACGCGGGGGGTCACGGCTGTGCCCCCCTCATCCGGCCCTCCTGCCCCGTTTGTGCCTCTCCTGCTCCCACCCCCCGTCCCCAGAGATGTCCCCCCGGTGTCCTCCCTCCGACCCCCCATGTCCCCTCCTCGTCGCTGGGAGTGCCCCCCCCTGTGGCAGCCCCCCCCCGCGACCCTCCCGCCGTGCCAGGTCCTGTCCCCACAAATGTCCCCCCCCAGGTCCCCGTTGTGCTCAGAGTGTCCCCTCCCCACCCCGCCGACCCCCCCATGTCCCCCGTGGTTCCCCCCCCCCCCGTCCCCGTCCCACACCGCTGCCACGCCCTCGTGTCACCCCCGTCCCCAACCTGTCCCCCCCCCATGTCCCCCCCGTGTCCCCTCCCCTGCTCACCGTCCAGGCTGTCGCAGGCCGCGGCCCCGCCCCCCGGCCCCGCCCACCCGCGGGGCGCCCCCAGCCCCACCCGGAGGCTCTCGGGGCGCAGCCGGGGGGGGGGGGGCGCGGGCGGGGGGGGGGTCGGAGGTCGGTCAGGGGCAGCCGCAGCCGCAGCCCCGCCCACGGCGCCGCCCAGCGCAGCAGCGGCCACGCCCACCGCGCCTGGGGGCGGGGCAGCGTCAGGACACGCCCACCCAAGCCCCTCCCCTGCCACGCCCCCTTGCAGAGCCCCTCCCACTCCTGAGCCACGCCCACCTCGAGCCCCTTTCTACGAGCCCCACCCCTTTCAAGCCCCTCCCCATTTGCCCTCAAGCCCCACCTCTTTTCCAGTAATACCCACTCAAGCCCCTCCCCCTCCCAGCCCCTCCCCCTTCCAGCCCCACCCACCTTGCCAGAGGGCGTGTCCTCCTCCCCCGTGGGCGTGTCCCGGCCGTGGGCGTGGCCACAGAGGGCGGAAAGGGCGGGGCCAAGGCGCTCAAGCAGCCCCAGGTCCAGCTCGGCCTCGGGGGGGCTCAGCTGCACCCCCAACTCCAGTGGGGGAAGGGGACCCTGGGAGGAGAAAAAGGGGGGGTCAGGGGGGGCTGGGAGTCGCTGGAGAGGGATTAATGAGGGTCGGGGGGGGGTACTGGGGGTCTCGGGGGCTCCAGGGATGTCCTCTGGGGGGACTCTGGGGACATCACTGCGGTCAGGGGAGGAATTTTGGGTTCCGGGGGGGGTTTGGGGCAACCCAGGAGCCCCCAGGGATGATGAGGGGTCTCCCAACCCCCTCCCCCCGCCCCAAATGCTGCCTGGGGGGGCAGAGGGGCCCCCCCTCCCCCACTCACCTCGGGCAGGGGCGGGGCCCCGGGGGGGGCAGGGCCGGGGGGACCCCAGCGCAGGCGGAGCACGGGCTGGGCAGGGGCGGTCCCGGCGGCCGTGGGAGCGGGGAATCGCAGCACCTGAGGGCGGGGCCAGCGGGGCTGGGCGGGGCGACCACGCCCAGGCAGATCCCAGCCCTTTGTGTGAGCCCTGCCCCCCCCCCCCCCCGCTGGCCACGCCAAATCCCTCAGGCTCCGCCCCCTTGTCGCGTTCAGGAGCCAGGCCACACCCCTCTGCAGGCCCCGCCCCCTGCGGCCTGTGGGACCCCACCCCCAACCGCCCCCCAGCCCCACACACCTCTGGCCACGCCCATCGCTGTCCCCAATTGTCCCCTCGTGTCCCCATCCGTGTCCCCCCCCAGCCCGTACCCCCCCCGCCACACTCACCCAAGCCCAGCCCAACTCTCTGGCCACACCCACCCCGGCCACACCCACCCCGGCCACACCCTCTGGTCACACCCACTCCGGCCACACCCACCCCGGCCACACCCACCCCGGCCATACCCTCTGGTCACACCCACTCCGGCCACACCCACCCCGGCCACACCCACCCCGGCCATACCCTCTGGCCACACCCACCCCGGCCACACCCACCCCGGCCACACCCTCTGGTCACACCCACCCCGGCCACACCCACCCCGGCCATACCCTCTGGTCACACCCACTCCGGCCACACCCACCCCGGCCATACCCTCTGGCCACACCCACCCCCGCCACACCCACCCCGGCCATACCCTCTGGTCACACCCACTCCGGCCACACCCTCTGGTCACACCCACCCCGGCCACACCCTCTGGTCACACTCACCCCGGCCACACCCTCTGGTCACACCCACCCCGGCCACACCCACTCCGGCCACACCCTCTGGTCACACCCACCCCGGCCACACCCACCCTCAGCCCCACCCTCTGGCCACGCCCACCTGTATCCTGTCTGGCTCCGCCCCTGGCAGCTCCTCCAGCAGCTCCAGGCGGGCGAGCGAGAGCCCCCCCCGGGGCCCCCCCGCGCCCCCCGCGTCCAGCCCCAGCTGCGCCCCCCCCGCGCTCAGCCTGGGGGGAGGGGCGCGGTCAGAGCGGGGCGGGAGGGGGGCAAAGGGGACACAAACGTGGGGACAAAGGAGGAACAACGGGAGGGGTGTTGGGGGCCCACGGCGGGGCAAGAATTGGGGGAGGAAAAGGAGGTTAAAAGAAGGAAAACGAAGAAAAAGGAGGAACAGAAACGGGGGGATAACAAGGGGATGGGTGGGGAAATTTGGGGACAAGGAGGGACAAAGGGATGGAGAGGGAAGGGGGTGAGGGAGGACACGGACAAGGACACGAGAGGACGTTTGGGGACATGGGGGGCGGACACGGAGGGCCATACCTGAGGTGGGGGAAGGGCAGGGCGTGGTCCCAGGCTGGGTGGGCGTGGCCATCACAGAGTTCCGCCCACGTGCGCTGGTGGGCGGGGCTCGGGGGCCCCTCCCCCTCGGGCAGCACCGCGGTGACCGTCCCCAAGGTCACCTGCAGCCGCAGCCCGCCCCGCCACGGGGGGCCCCGGCCTGGACACGGCGTCAGAGACCCCCCCATGGAACCCCCGGGGGGTGAGAACACCCCCAGAGGGACCCCGGGACTGGGGACACCCCCCACCATTGGGAACCCCCCGGACTCACCTGGGGGGGCGGAGCTGTGGGGGGAAGGGCGGCGGCACCGGGGGCTGCCCTTGGAGGGGGAGGGGCACACGGCGTCAGCGCTGCTCCCCCCAAACCCCAAAATTCATCCCAGAACACCCAAACCCCCCGAAAACATCCCCCAAAAATGAGTCTACAATTGAACTTCCAGGACCCCCCACTAAACCGCCAAAGTCCCCCCCCCAAAGACCCCCAAATAAACCTCCAAAAATAAACCCCAAGTCCCCCTCCCAGGACCCCCAAAACCCCCATAAATCCCCCCCAAAAGCCCCCAATAACTCCCAACCCCCCCAAACCCCCCCCCCCCCAAAAATCCAAATAAATTCCCTCAAAATTCCCTACAAAAGACCCCAAGAAACCCCAAATTTTCCCTCAGACCCCACAAAGCCCCCTGACTCACAGCAGGGCTGGGGGGAGCACTGCCCGTGGGGGTCTCCCCAGGGGGGGCTGCGCTGTCCTCTCCCCCCAGGGACCCCGTCATGGAGTAGAACAGCTCTGGGGGGAGGAGGAGGAAAGAGATGAGGACACCCCCAGAACCCCCCCAGCCCCCAAAATCCTCCCCAGACCACCCCCAGCCCCCAAAACCCACCCCAGACCCACCCGAACCATCCAGGCCACCCAAAACCCATCTCAGGCCCCCCCAAAGCCCCCAACCCCCCCAAACCTCCCCAGACCCCCAAAGCCCCCCCAGAAACCCCCTCAACCCCCCCAATTTCTCCCCCAGCCCCCCCTAAGTCCCCTCCAGGCCCCCCCCCCACCCCCTCACCGCTGTCGGGGTCCCCCCCGGGGGGGCTCGGAGGGTCACCACCCCCCCGCAGGCAGCGGCTCAGCTCCCGCTCGATCAGCGCCAGGTCCTGGGGGCCCAGGGGGCGGCTGCGACCCCCGGGGGAGGACTCTGGGGGGGGCACGGGAGTCAGGGCTCCGAGGGACCTGGGGGGTCCAGGGAACCCCAAAACCCCCCCCAAAATCCCCCCCCACCCCTGAGGAAATCAGGTTCCCCCAATAACCCCCCCAAACCCCTCCCAGACCCCAAATAAACTACCCCGAAGTTCCCCCCCCCCCAAAACGCCCAAAAAAGCCTCCCCTGGAGACCCCAAAACCCCCCCACGAGGGCTCCAGGGGGGGGGCCAAAATCCCCAAACCCCCCCACGAGGGACTCGAGGGCTCAGTGGGAGCCCAAAAACCCCCCCAGAGACCCCAAACCCCTCCCAAAGGACTCAGCTCCCCCCCCCAGGGTTTGGGGTGCCCCCCCCCCGGGGGTTGCGTAGTTTGGGGGGACTCACCGGGGGGGTCGAGGGCCCCCAGGAGCCCCTGCAGGGTCCCCAGCAGGGGGGGGGGCAGCAGCAGGTGCAGGGCCCCCAAATTCCCCTCCAGCTCCACCTGAAACCCCAGAAAATGAGACCCCAAAACCCCCGGAAATCCCAAACCCTCAGAACCCCCCCAGCACCCCAAAAGTGGCCCCCAGATCCCGCCAGTGCCCCAGACCCCCCTGCCCCCAGGATCCCCTCAGCCCCATAAAAGCGCTCCAGGACCCCAAAACCCCCAGGAATCCCAAAAACCCCAGAACTCCCCTGGCATCACAAAAACCCAAAAACTGAGTCCCCCTGGACTCACCCAGCACTCCAAAAACTCCAACACCACCCCCCTCCCACGCCTCCAGGACCCCCCCCCCCCCCGGAACTCCCCCAGGACCCCCAGGACCCCAAAAGTGTCCCCCCCGTGTCCCTCCGTCCGCACTGAGGGTCCCGGCAGGGCCTCGTTCTGCTTCAGGCGCAGCCGCAGCTCCGAGGGGCCCGGGAGGAGCCCCCCCAGCGCCGGGGGGGACACGGGGACCTGGGGGGACATGGGGACACTGAAGGGACAGCGGGGAGACACAGGGACACAGGTAACACAGATGTTCCCAGCTCCCAGGCAGGGTGTGGCACACACAGGTGACACAGGGGTGGCACAGGTGGCAGCAGCGTCCCCTACCTGTGCCCAGGCCGGGGGCAGCTCCTGCCACAGCAGCCGCAGGTCCCGCAGCCGCAGCGCCTTGAGCAGCACCGCGGGGGGGCCGCCCCCGGGACCCCCCCCCGCATCCTCGAACTCGGCCCTGGGGGGGACAGGGACACCTGAGACCGCCCCCGACAGACCTGGCACCTCCCGGGACTCTCCGGGACCCCCCCCAAACACACCTGGGACCCCCCCGCGCCCCCCCCCCTCACCTGGGCAGGTGCAGCTCCAGGGCCCCCCCAGGGCCCCCCCCGGGCTGCGGGGGCAGCTCCACCCTGAGCTCAGCCTCGTCCAGCAGCACCTGCAGCCGCCGCAGAACTGGGGACATCGGCGGACATTGGGGGACGGGAGGGACACGCGGCGGGGGGGGGACACGGGGAGTTCGGGTGCGGCCTCCACACCCCCAAACAAGGACGCCTCCCCCTATGTCCCCCCCCAGGGACACCTGGGTCCCCTCTCGTCCCCCCAAATCCCCCCGGCCTCCCCTCGCCGTGTCCCCCCACTGTCCCCAGTGTCACCTGTGTCGATGGTCAGCGCCAGCGCCTCCAGCCCCTCCAGCGGGGGCGGCTCCGGGGGGGTGTCCCGGCCCTGCTGCGACTCCCCTGGGCGGGGCGACCCCGGGCCCGGCGTCCCCGGCTGCCCTGCGGGGACACCGAGGGGACACCGCGGGGTCAGGGGCCACGAAGGGACACCGGGGAGTCAGGGGGGGACAGGTGGGGACACGCGCGGGGGGGGGGGGCAGCGGACACTGCGGGGGCTGGCGTGGGGGGGGACAGGGACCTGGGGAAGTTGACAGGGGGAGGTCACCGGGGGAGGGGACAGGGACCTGAGGAGGTCACCGGGGGAGGTGGTAGCGCCCTGGGGGTGGTGACAGAGCCCGAGGGAGGTGACCGGGAGCTGGGGGAGGTGGCAGCGCCACTCACGGGGTCGCAGCACGAGCCGGAGGTGGCTGAGCCGCAGCCGCACGGGCTCCGTCCCCAGCGCCGCCCAGGGCACGCTGACTGTGACGGCCCCGACGCTGCCTTCGCGCAGCTCCAGGGGGGCCCCGGCGCCCGCCAGCAGCTCATCCACGGCCTGGGGGGGCGCGGGGGGTCAGGGACCCCCGAACCGCGCCCAAACCGCCCCAAAATCATCCCAAAATCACCCCAAATTCAGCCACAAAACCGCACCAAAATCACACCCGACATCATCCCAAACCCACCCCAAAATCACCCCCATTCCCCCTTCGCCGGTGTCCCCCGCTATCCCCTGTCGCCCGGTGTCCCCCCAGTGTCCCCTGTGCCCCCCGCCACCCCCGCTGTCCCCCCGGTGTCCCGCTGTCCTCCCTGTCCCCCCGCTGTCCCCGCTGACCGCCGCCCGCAGCCGCAGCTCCCGCAGGGTCCCGGTGCCGCCGCGCAGGTCCAGCCCGAGCTGCTCGAGTCGCAGCGGCTCCTCCAAGAAGGGCCCGAGCCAGCGCTGCAGCGCGTACCGGGCCGCGCGGGCCTTCAGCGCCTCGGGCCAGCCCCGCGCCCAGCGCGGCATCGCCGCACCGGCACCGGGAGCGGCACCGGGATCGGGATCGGGATCGGCACCGGGATCAGGACCAGCACCGCGATCACCGAGATCGGGACCGACACCGGGAGCGACACCGGGACCGAACCGAGGTCAGCACCGGCAGCACCGGGAGCCACCGGCGCCGCCGCTTCCGG